>NW_012036464.1:0-314 GCF_000956235.1 Wasmannia auropunctata | reverse complement strand
ATATCATTTACGTAATTTTACATACTTTTTATACAATGCTAAAATACATAATGTGACGCGCATACCTATATGTAAAGAATCCTTCGATCAGTGGAAGGATCGATCCAGTTCGATCCTTCCACAATATCTCCAATTGTCACGTCGACGTCGGCTGATGGTGATCAATCTGTCAAAGAATTATTCGCTAAAGATGCACAATGTTAGCAATGACAAAATTAATAATAATTACAAAATTGGTAATAACAAAGTTTGTATTCACTATTCAATTCACCATTCAATACGTTTGCCGAATTTCACGGAATTGAGTTTATATT
>NW_012036463.1:0-576 GCF_000956235.1 Wasmannia auropunctata | reverse complement strand
TACATTTCACAATCCCTTTTTTTGAACGTTCCCTCAATATTCACTAAAATTTTTACGGCACATGGATTATAGAATTTTCCTTCTACGCTTCAATCGTTTAACTATGATACAGACTTAGTGTAATTTTCTTCTATGCAGAATCATTTGCTCAAGTAAATTAAAGTGAGAGAACAGGAAAAATTATTTATGTAAGAGATGCGGTAGCGGCGCAATATGTTAAGTACATAAAAAATTATCTTATTTAACCTAAGTGATATGTATATCATTAATTTGTATAAAATATTTGTTGTCAATATAGTTGGCGTTAAATTATACTCTCATAAAATGATTAATTTACAACCGAAATGGCATGTTTGTACAATACAAAATAAAATAACTAAGGTAAAAAAAAAATAATCGTAATAATCTTAATCTACCTCAATGTAATTAACAGAGTCCAGATCTTGGATATAATTAAAAAAATCCAGATATGTACACATGTACACATATGTTTACGATTCTGTAATTATTTTACGTATAATTAATGACAAAGACAAAATGGCACAAAATATTACTGATAACGCGCCTCCCGAAAGT
>NW_012036462.1:0-346 GCF_000956235.1 Wasmannia auropunctata | reverse complement strand
GTTTACGTAACAGGATACGTAAAACTTTTTAGTTCAGGGATTGAATGTGATCGAAAATGTCAAGGAGTATACTTTAAGGAACCGGGCGTGGTTCTTATGGAATTTTTAACAGAATAATAATAATAAAGTGAAAGAAAAAGACGAAGGAGAGTTTTTAGTTGAAAAAGATTCCGATTCCCAGTATATGTATATAACAGTAAACTGGTTAATTAGGCTTCTATTTACATTTCACAATCCCTTTTTTTGAACGTTCCCTCAATATTCACTAAAATTTTTACGGCACATGGATTATAGAATTTTCCTTCTACGCTTCAATCGTTTAACTATGATACAGACTTAGTGTAAT
>NW_012036461.1:0-546 GCF_000956235.1 Wasmannia auropunctata | reverse complement strand
TCTATAAAATAGAAAAAATACTTGTACATAACTAGCAAACGTTTTAGCACCAATATTTATAAAATTATGAGATAAAGGTTTCAAATGGAGGTTACATCCGTTACACTTATCCAAATTTTATTTTCGATTTTTTACCCAAAATAATTAATATGCAAACAAAATAAAAATAGATGCAAAAATTAGCAAACAACTAGCAATCGAATGACGTGTTCAAAATTATTGAAATCGTTAGTTCGACAGCTGGCTTCATACCGGTAATATACCTTTCTTTTCGTCATCTTCCGTCATGGAGGACTGGAGAGAGCATATGGGTGGTGGGGGTTTCATCTAAGGGTGCGATCCGATATTCACTTGCAGTACTGCAAATGCTGTTCCGATATACGTCGCAGTAAACTTTCAGAGTGCTTTCGCATGCATATGACGTCATAGATTTTTTCGTCACGTCCTGCTTCGATTACTGCGGCTGGCGAGGTGAGGCAGTTGCAGTAAAAACATGGCGACATCCATAGGAAAACTCACGCTTATAGACGCAGAAATAAATAACGA
>NW_012036460.1:0-854 GCF_000956235.1 Wasmannia auropunctata | reverse complement strand
TTCTGAAATTCCTACATTTCGGACTTTGCATTGCAATATCTCCGCTCGTAGGACATGTAGAAAAAAATAAACACACTTTCATTATATAAATCGAACCCAAGCTATCGATTAAATCTAGTTAGAACTCAATCGGTTCGACCGTTATTGAGATCTCAAAATCTCGGGTATCGCAACGCGACGGCTCGCGATAAGAGACCCGGCATGGCTTGAAACACTTGACACCAAGCCACTACCGTGTCTCCTGATGATAGTAAAAATATTCGAGAATAAGAAAATGCAATATACATATATGTATATATTGAATTTCTCACGTAAAATGTTTTTCATATATACTTGACATCATAGACGCATGCTTCACGCGCACTATCATTCTTTACTATTTATTATACAACGTTTAAATGCATACAATTACATCATATTGCGTTACAATTCTCGACTCTTACGTTCAATATTACTGTCAAAATGTGCGGTGACAGTTGCTCATGAAGTAAGCGCGGCGAGAAGATGAATTAGTATCGAGGAAAAGATTCAACTATAAGCTTTGAAACTGATGAGAGATTTCGATAGTTTTGATTATCATTTTTGCCTTTTTTTAGATGGGAAATTACATTATGTTTTATAAATATAATTACTAGAAGGTAGTAAAAAGTTATTGAACAATGAGTCATTACAGAATAAAATATCAAATTTTAATATTTGTTGGATAGATACTTACTTTCTTTTAAATAAGGAAAGAATAGATTTTTCCCGATTAACATTACATCAAACGACATTATTCTTATTATATTTGCACTGTATTACAATGATTTGTAATATTCAACATCATTTTTTTTATATAAAATATGTAATAGTTA
>NW_012036459.1:0-337 GCF_000956235.1 Wasmannia auropunctata | reverse complement strand
TTTCAAAACTTGCATCGTCTGTTGCACGAAACGTTTGTTGGCGACATCGCTATCATCCACCGGCAGCGCTACACGTCGAATCTTGCGTGACTTTGCGTCAAAGTCGGATGCAACTACGTAAAGAGCGTTATCGCGCACGTAATTTCTGAGTAGTCCACTCAACTGGTAGTACGAACTTGTTCCGCCTATACCGAGCGACGTCCCAAACTTGTTGATCGGCATTTCGATGTTGACTAAATGATGCAGACTGAGCCGTCTAATTTATAATAATACCAGCTTCGCGAAGCTCCTCGATAATCGACAGCATCTCGTTGTCGTGCGCATTGAAACCAGCTTA
>NW_012036458.1:0-377 GCF_000956235.1 Wasmannia auropunctata | reverse complement strand
ATATTTTTAATAAACATAATGTTTTACGCATATAATGAAAAAAACAATTTGCGATATAAATTTATTTTACAACACGTTATTCTTGTGTATCCACGAATTATGTGAATCGTCCAATCCCAGCCATTTCACGTATACCTCATTCCATCTTTTGCGCAAAACTTTTTCAACGAGGTACACGTCGGGATTAGCAACGCGATGCAGTTCGTATTCGTAGAATCCTCCGGCTATGGGTTTTCCGCGAGAATCCTCCAAAAGATACGTTGCGGGATTAGTTTTCTGCACCTTGATGATTTTAAACACTTCCGTAGTCCAGTTTGGCGTGTAACCCTTGTCAAAATTGTCTTGAATTTACTGACGCGTACCGAGTCACCTACTTT
>NW_012036457.1:0-712 GCF_000956235.1 Wasmannia auropunctata | reverse complement strand
GTAAAAATTAATTTTCTTCAACAATAATAAAATAACGCTAATTTAGAACCAACAATTACAAAACAAATTAAATTTTTAAATTTATGTAAAAATTAATTGTTTACATTTCCCTACTTTGTCCTTATGGACAAAATTTTTAATATATTTAATCTTTTGCAATGTCTTTACGGGAAAGTTTTAATATGTTTAATTTTTTGCAATGTCCTTACGGACAAAAATTTTAATGCGTAATAATAATAATAATAATATAATAATATAATAATATAAATATATTAGACGTTGGCAACGTCTTGTCACGACTCTCGTGTGTTCGTGGCAGTGTGAAAAATATGCCGGTATAAAATTAACATTTACAAATACAAATTTTTTGGGTTAATGCACTTTTATTATATTTTTCTTAACAATAATAATAATAATATTTATTTATAATAGGCCGAGGTCCTCTTCCCCGGCCTCGGCCTCTTCTTCTTTCACCTGCACCTGCACCTCTGCTAGAGGCAGGATTGGATAGTGCCTAGTTAAAAAGATAAAAGTTAAGTTAAAAAGTTAAATTTTAGATAATTTTAATTTTAGTTAAAAGAAATTGACTCACCCAATTTTGATTCCTGGCTGTTTGGTACAGAGAACGGATCGTACGTTTCCTGTACCAAAGAGCACGCGAGCGACCATGACCCGGTCCGTTACGACGAACTGAAAAAATGAACAAATATAA
>NW_012036456.1:0-395 GCF_000956235.1 Wasmannia auropunctata | reverse complement strand
TGATTGCTGTAGCGTAATATGATTTTATAATAAAATTAATATTAAAAAATACAAATTTCCACTCTTGGCCAATATGTACGTTTTTTTGTTTAAAAATATGTATTATTGAAAAAAATGTATTTTATCATGTTTAAAATGTTTAAATATTCAGAACTTATAAAATTATAGTTTGTAATTTTTCTTATTGAAATTATCTTTTATAACGTATATATTGTTGCTCAACGGAAACCGCGAGAAGGTGGTGGTCTCTTCCGTCAGGAGGGAAATGTAAAAATTAATTTTCTTCAACAATAATAAAATAACGCTAATTTAGAACCAACAATTACAAAACAAATTAAATTTTATTTTATGTAAAAATTAATTGTTCACATTTCCCTATTTTGTCCTTATGGACA
>NW_012036455.1:0-676 GCF_000956235.1 Wasmannia auropunctata | reverse complement strand
AAATAAATTCACCAGTCTACGAAACGTTAATCACTGCAGACGTGTTTTATTATCGTTCCTCTCTTTAACATTTACAGCACGCAAAAAATCGTATTACAGAAATCATAAAATTCGGTCTTTTCGCATCCTGATCGTTATTGTTGAATTCGTCGATATTACGAATACACATAGGGGTTTGTATGAAATGAGCAGGTTTCCAGGTAGCATCGAGGGAAACGAAGGTACTTGAAGACCAGTTGTCCTCGTCACTAACACCCAACGTCGTCCAGCGGGGGGGAGGCTCGAAAGCTGGCCTGTCTGTATCTAGTGGTAACATCGAAAACGGTAGAGGTTCGCTCATAGCACTGTCCGATGGCCTTCTAAGTTGAATGTACACCGGCACCGGCTCTTTCACTTCTTGTATATGATATCGAGGCGTTGTGAACTCTATTGCAGTCTACAAAGAACAGTATCGATGCAGACAATACAATGACAAACAAATCCTATTCTTTATTATTGTATTGCAACTGTTACAGCGGCTGCATTTAGCAAAAAAAGCAGTTTTGAAACTGTAACGTTATAAGATTTTGAATATGATTGGTTCTTGTCTTTAGTTCTTCGCAGATCTAAATACATACCAATCAAATTAAAGAATCTTATAAGAGTGGCAAAGCTACAGATCGGAAGAGCACACGTC
>NW_012036454.1:0-2667 GCF_000956235.1 Wasmannia auropunctata | reverse complement strand
TTGTTTATTTGACTGTTCCTGGTTTAAATTATTTAAAATATGGAACTTGGTTTTTAGTCTTTCTCTGATAGACGAGAAAATAAATTCCAAATGATATCCATTGTCTAACAGAATATTTACCACCGTCTCGAAATTCTTAATGTGGAATTCCGGGTGCGACAGCAGTAAAATTTTGTCTATCAATCCTATAATAGTTTCTTTTTTATATATTAATGGGTGATTGAAATGGAAATTAAGATAGCGACCTGAAAAAGTCGGTTTACAATATCAATCAAAAATGAGATATCCTTCTTTCACGATCATTGTGATGTCCAAGAAATTCAATGTCTTCCCTCCCCTTCCTCTCCAATGTGAATTGTAGTCTTTTATGATAAGAATTGAATGTATCTAACAAGTTTTGTAAGTTTTGTAAGTGAATTGTTAGGGCTGCAAGAGCGATGTCATCAACATATCTAACATAAAATGAAGGGACAAACGGAAGTTTGCAGATAGGGTTTCGAGATCCTGTAGCACAATATCTGCAATACACGGAGAGGAAGAAACCCCCATGGGAATGCCAAACGTTTGTTTATACACCTTTCCATTAAACGTGAAATAAGGAATTAAGCACATAATTAACGGCATTGAAAAACTCCGATTTTGGTATGCACGTATTTTCACTTATGACACCCCATCTCCTCTCCAAACCCGCTATGGCTAATTCTATCGGAACATTAGTAAAAAGTGAAACCACAACAAGAGAAACTAAATTGAAATCGGTAGGAATTTTAACATTCACGAGTTTCTTTGTGAGTTCGAAACTATTTTTAATGTGACTCGGAGCGTAGGTAGACTTTCATGCACAATCTTATGTAAAAAATCGCTAAATTATGTAGTGGACTATCCGACTGGACTAACCGACGATATGATTATTCTGAAGGGACAGTCCGGTTTATGGATTTTGGGTAAACCGTATGTTCTTGGTAAAACTGCTTTTGATGTATTTAAGTTCATATAACATGAATTTTGTACGTATTCTTTTTGTTTCCATCTCTTCATTAATTCTTTTAATTCATTCAAAACTTTATTAGCTGGATTTCGTTTAAGTAATGTGTATGTATTAGTGTCACCTCAAATTAATTCCATTTTCTTAATATATTCTGTTTTATCAAGAGCGACTACAGTATTCCCCTTATCCGCACGCGTGAACACGATGTTCGGATTGTTTTTTACAAATTGTTTCGTATTAGATAAGGCTGACAATATTCTTTTGTCCAAGATTGACCTAGAGGCACCGATGTTTTTAGTTTAGCTGGGTAGCGGCATGATTCTGTTTCTCATACCTTTTTTCATGGAATCCGGCATAGAAAGTCTCATGATGCTATTTTCCGTTTGTTTGATAAATTCAATAGAAGGCAGTTCCCTATCAATTGTAGGTGGACAAAATCCTTCCCCCAACTGTAAGAGACCCTGTACTTCATCCAGAATAGATGTACTACTATGATTAACGAACCATTTCTCTCTTGGTGCCAATAGATCCGGGACATTGAGATTAAAATCAATCGGTTTTATTGTAATCTCGTATGTGTCATTAACTGAAGTTTGCTCGAAATTATTGAAAAAATCAAATGCAGAATACCGAGAGTCTCCCTCCTTCTTTACGCAATAATAATTAATTGTCCTGATTTCTTCAAGTTGTCTCTTTCGTTGTTAAATTTTTCTGTTTTCGAGTAATTCTAACTTAGTATTCAGTCTTTCTTTTTCCTGAGTATATAGTTTTTGAAGCGATCTGTTGTGATGAGAAAAACTCTTCGCATATATTGCGAGGTAATAATTTTTCTATTCTTCTAATGGATGTGTAGATTGATGATATTAAATAACGACGGTGTTTGAAAGCATCAGAAATTTCTAAGTTTAAGGTCCTATTTGTGAAATTGTTGATGATTTTATTCATTTGTTGTTTTGATTTATAAGTATTGCAAAAAAGTCGATTAAACTGCTTAGGTTCTAAATGTTCTAGTGTACACAAGGTTGAATACCCTCGCTAGTCTTCCGCAGTCAGTTTCTAACAAGGAGACTATTTACATGGTTTTTATTATAAGCATTCCTTTGTCAATTCCTTTGCTAATACTGCGTAAGTTTTAATTTTTATATAATTTAGCAATTTAACTATCAAGTGGTTTTAATTTTAAAGAAATTTTTTATTGTAAGTATTATATACGCTCCTTCCTTCGTCAATACTGTGTAAATCGTAATTTATTATATATAACTTAGCAATTTTAACTATTAAGAAGTCACATATTTTGTACGTTTTGGGTGTAAATTTCAATTTATTTTATCAAATTTTATCCACTAGACGGTTTATAGTTTATTATTTTATCTTTTGACTCACTCAGTATACTGACGTAGTACAAGACATACACGGTATTGAAATTTATTTACAGCAATGACTGCAATGACTTATTCTTTTAACATTTTCAATGTTCTGACAAAATTACCAAGAATAAGGGAGCAGATTAAATTTGGAATTCAATTATGTTGACATAAAAATACATGTACTGAAGAGGACTCAATCCAAGAGTCGAAACGTCTACTGATTTAATAAAGGAATTTTTACGCTACTCGAACTGCGTCGGTTCTTAAAGGCATTTATTCTACCATTTTACTTTATATATATATATATATATA
>NW_012036453.1:0-901 GCF_000956235.1 Wasmannia auropunctata | reverse complement strand
ATTGACGAAGGAAGGAGCGTATATAATACTAAACTTACAATAAAATTTCCTTAAAATTAAAACCACTTGATAGTTGGATTGCTAAGTTATATAAAATAAATTAAAACTTACGCAGTATTAACAAAGAAATTGACAAAGGAAGGAACGCTTATGATGAAAACCATGCAGATAGTCTCCTTGTTAGAAACTGACTGCGGAAGAGCGAGTATTCAACCTTGTGTACACCATCCCCTCCTTTTTATAAACTTTAAAGTCGTGTCCACATTGACATTATAACTAATCACAACTTTTTAAAATTATTAATAATGTCGCTGTAATATGAGTCAAGAAGGTCCGTGTCACTTTGCAAATTTAAACCTTTTGATTGTTTCTTTATATATATCATATTCTGAAATTAAACGTATGTTAAGTTGAGCCTCTTGATCCATTATCTCAATGTAATCAGAGTCAAAATCGTACAAGAACTCTGTCCTGTGCTCCGTAATAACCGAAGATTGTGATGTATTTCTGTTGATGTGGTTTCTATGTTCCGAAATTCTATCTTTAAGCATTCTCCCGGTTTGCCCTACGTATGATGCTGTGCAGTTTAGGCAATTAATCTTATATATCACATTAAAGCACATGGTAATGAGAAGTATGTCTTTTTGCCCCTTGATGTATCTATTAAGTTTGTTAATCCCTGTGAAAGCTAGGACTACATTCGGAATCTGTTTAATAAACCACTTAAACTTTTCCGCAATGTTGGGCACATACGGTATTGTAAAAAACATTTTTTTGATCGTGGGTCGAGAAATTTGTTTATTTGACTGTTCCTGGTTTCAATTATTTAAAATATGGAACTTGGTTTTTAGTCTTTTTCTGATAGACGAGAAAATAAATTCCAAAGAATATCCATTGTCTA
>NW_012036452.1:0-560 GCF_000956235.1 Wasmannia auropunctata | reverse complement strand
CCTTGCCAGCCCGCTCAGAGATGTGTATAAGAGACAGACTTTACATTTTCCATTAATACAACTAAATTAGTTATATTATTAAATTATAAAAATAATTTCTCTATTGTTGAAGCATGTGGCTATTGAAAAATATCTTTGCGGTATTTATTTCATTTATTAGTTACATGTGAAAAAATCAATTAAAAAATTGTATCAACCAGCCCCGGTCTCCTCTAGATATATATGTAAAATACATATTAATAATACATATTTATAATATATAAATTAGAATATAGTATATTATGTTAATATAAAATCTAATCTTGAGACGAAAGTTCAAATTATACACAAATTATTAGAATGCCATATGGTCTAAAGCGGATTTCTTGATGCTTAATAATAATTGTGAATCTTTTTACAATTTCCAATTCAGATAAACTGCGCTGAATATTTATTGATCTTGCAACACCAGTTTAACTCTAAACTGAATATGAAATGCATAATATCACAAATTAAATTGACAAGTAATTTAACAATTTTTATGCCAATGGGCATCTTATTAAATTCTGTAGAATAACTTA
>NW_012036451.1:0-491 GCF_000956235.1 Wasmannia auropunctata | reverse complement strand
TCAAAGGCGAAGGACGCGCCCATCTAATACTACGCTGCCACATCCCGGATATAGGGCGACCTCGCGCGGGCGCGAGGCGCCCGCATGCAGAGTTACCTGATTGCGCTCGTGCCGCGGCAGGACCCCCGCGGCGTGATTGGTCGCAGCCGACTGCGCCGCTGTGTTGCGCACTCCCGGGCAGGGGGTGCAGGCATCAATCGCGGATCGAACGCGATCTACGCCGCTTTTGCGTGCGAACGACCACGGCGAGCGTGTGGCCGATCGGAGCGAGCGAGCGAAAGAGAGAGCGAGAGAGTGCGTCGACGAGATAGAGAGGAGCGAGAGGCTGCCGATCCGGATCTGCGGACGAGGGACGACGTGGAGATCGTGCCGGTGAGGTAACCCTCTATCCCCAAGCGTTGTAAAGCCACGGGCGGATCGCGGGACCCATTCGCACTCTGCGGACGGAAGCGCCATTTTTGTGTTCGAGTCACGTCGCGTGCGCCCCTTTG
>NW_012036450.1:0-567 GCF_000956235.1 Wasmannia auropunctata | reverse complement strand
ATATGTCAAAATGTATTAAATGTTATGTTGAAAATTGATAGGGAGCCGGAAAAAATTTCAAATCGACGGAATGAAATTAAAAACAGACTCAGCACCTTTCCCTAAACACGCTAATTTCACAGAAGCCTTCCCCCTCCCCGCAGAAAATTACTGACTGGGGTGGAGTACATCTTCCAGTTTGGCGACACGTATGAAGTTAATTACTATCAGTCCATACTTATATAGTCAAAGTAGGAAACTTTTCAGAGATAAAAATATTGATATATAATAATTTTTATAATAATTGTAAATATGTATATATGTATAAATGTAAAATATGCTACAATAAACTTTCTTTTAGAAAAAAATAATAATTCAATTAAAAATGACATGGTTACGTTAGAATCAGCTGTACAAATTGATCAAAAATTGACATCAATTGTGATCTGATTTTTTAAAAATGTTGATAGCATGCACAAAACAAGATGTAACCTGTTAATTTTTTGTCTATCTTACACATTTCTTATTTACTTCATATTTTTGTTACTAAATGTTGCTTCTATTAAGTTAAACTATAAAATATTGAAG
>NW_012036449.1:0-791 GCF_000956235.1 Wasmannia auropunctata | reverse complement strand
AAAAGATTTTCTTCAATTTCACGCCATTTTGGATTACAAGTCATTGTGATAAAAAGATCTGGTTTACCAAATTTATTAACAATTGCCATTGCATCTTGATAATTTTGTAACATATTTCGTGGTGATCTAATAAACGTAGAAGGAAGTATAACTATTTTTCCAATACGTCCATTTAAATTATTTGCCATATTTTGCATATAATCTATTAAACCTTGGTATGTTTCAGAGCGTAGTTCTTTCTGATGAGTCTTGCAATAATCTGTTCTGTCTTTTTCAATTTTTACATAATTATCTACAAGCCATTGTTGAAATAAACGTCGTCCTAATATGAAGGCATTAAAATCATCACGAATAGCCATACGATACTTAACATATTGTCCTCTAGTTATTCGTTTGTTACTATTTAATTTTTTTAAATGGCTATTCCATCCTTGAGTACCATATGGATAAAATAAAGGATATATCCATGGTTCAACATTTGGGTCCATAGTACTAACTTTTTGTAAAGTTTTAGTATTTTTATTACGTATTATGACATAAGAATCTGGAATTTCTCCATCAGCAGTTGTAGAAAATATAACAGCAACTTCATTTGTTCTTTGAACATTATATCGACGTTGATCTAGTCCTGGCCTTAAGGTAAATATTAATTGTAATTCCGGTAATGATTGATTAGAATCTAATTGTCGTTGATTTTCTAATTCTTCGCCCATCATTTGATATGATTGAGCAAAAACATTACATTCACGCATAATATACTCCAGATTTTGTACAATTTCAAAATCAAGATT
>NW_012036448.1:0-365 GCF_000956235.1 Wasmannia auropunctata | reverse complement strand
CACCAAAAAAATTTTGTTTAGTAATCAAATTTATTAAATAATTTTTTTTTTATATTAAACACACGAGCACAAATATCAGGTCTATCGTGGGCTTGTTGACCAGGTAAAAGATTTTCTTCAATTTCACGCCATTTTGGATTACAAGTCATTGTGATAAAAAGATCTGGTTTACCAAATTTATTAACAATTGCCATTGCATCTTGATAATTTTGTAACATATTTCGTGGTGATCTAATAAACGTAGAAGGAAGTATAACTATTTTTCCAATACGTCCATTTAAATTATTTGCCATATTTTGCATATAATCTATTAAACCTTGGTATGTTTCAGAGCGTAGTTCTTTCTGATGAGTCTTGCAATAAAC
>NW_012036447.1:0-600 GCF_000956235.1 Wasmannia auropunctata | reverse complement strand
TATAAATTTAAGTTTTACATTAAAATTGAGCAGGAAAGTTGAAATTTGTTCTTTACTCTCTTTCAAAAAAGTTTCCGTATAACCATTAAACGCATATTATTTAATTGAAAAATTTCTTACGAGCGTACACAATACTGTTAACTAGTTCATTATCAATTTGATCAGACAAACGGAGAGAGAAAATAAATGTATTGAATGAAAATATAAATTTCTCGTTGACATATTTTTGCACGTTGTAGTACGCACCGAGTGAACACAAAAATATATTAATTTTACTCACGGGAGCCCATTTTGTTAAATTATATTAATTTTAAATTTTTACAATTTACCTTCGCTGCCAGTTAGCAAACATAAATGAGAAATTGTCGCATACGTTGATACAAAACGTCGTGTAGCGAATAATATACGTGATTTAATAAGCTCCTTAATATAACAGTATTGAAGAATGTATCATTTTGCACGGAAAAAAAAAACATTATTTCTCGGAATCTCTTGATCTTTATTTTTTCTTCACGAGGCTTCAAAAATAGTACACAGGCACGATGATTACGACAAAAGCGAAAGGAAACTTATTGAGAAACACGTATGCATGAATATAAT
>NW_012036446.1:0-398 GCF_000956235.1 Wasmannia auropunctata | reverse complement strand
GGAGAAATATCGAATTACTATGAGTAATAAAATGTAGAAAACATGAGAAATGTCGAATGACATGAGAATTTAATTTTGATTATGGAGCACGGTCCCCTTCTTTATAGAAAAATACGCGTTATAGCTGAGGAATATGCTTCATGTAAAACTTTCTTCTTAGAGGAAACGGTTAAAGGAATTTCCCGCTTATAAATTGAGCATTTTTTTATTTATTTTTTTTGGTACGTTTTGTACGAAAGGATCGCATCAAGTATAAATTTAAGTTTTACATTAAAATTGAGCAGGAAAGTTGAAATTTGTTCTTTACTCTCTTTCAAAAAAGTTTCCGTATAACCATTAAACGCATATTATTTAATTGAAAAATTTCTTACGAGCGTACACAATACTGTTAACTAGTT
>NW_012036445.1:0-1159 GCF_000956235.1 Wasmannia auropunctata | reverse complement strand
TTAGATATTTATTTTTTAAATTTCTTGTCACAAAACGTATACCAATTTTCTCTCAAAATTTTTAATGAACTGACTTATTAGCTAACAAAATACATTTTACTAATTCAAGCATTAGATACATTAGCATTAAACAAGATTCATAAAACAAGAAAAATTAATCTCAAAAGGTAATAAAGTTTGCATTGATATATTGTACTTTTTTTTAACAGAAGTAGCACTTGAAATAATACGATGTAACACTAATTGTGAGTAAGAACAAGACTACGCTATTTTTAATATTTAGCAACTTAACATAGTCGCACCAATGCTTGCAAAAGCATTTGTCATAAATTTGTTGAAAATATCATATAGTGAATTTAATAACAAATTAAAATAACATTCTTAAAATAAAAGTATCGATTTCGATAAATTTACAAAATAGAATTTAATACTACAAATACGAGAGTATTGAATTAGAGAGCAAATACTGTAGTTCTCGTATTGTCGCATACTTACGTCGATTGTAAAGAGATAAACACCAGTCGAAAAAATATATCACTTTCGGATAAAAAATGTCAGTTCTTAAAATCTCTTATAGTTTCTTATTTTTTTTTTTTTCTCCAAGAGGCTTCACTTCAAAAATAGTACACAGGCACGATGATTACAACAAAAGCGAAAAGAAGTCTTCACGGCAAGAGCACTGAAACACAAGAGCATTAAGATCAAGTAAAATGGCGCAAATGGTATGCATTATTTTTGGCGCAAAAAACTTAGGATACGTACATACATACACGCATGTGCTGCATTTATTGCAAAACCATAGACCGTGTTCCGAAATTCAATACACGTGTTCCAGCCGACAATAGCCTGCTTGCTGAGCACAGGTACGATGATTACGACAAAAGCGAAAAAAACTCGGCACGACAAGAGCACTGAAACATAGGAGCATTACGGTCGAGTAAAATGGCGCCAAACGGATTATTTTTGGCGCGAAAAACTTAGGAAACACGTATGTATGTATGTACACCTAAGTGCTGCATTTATAGCGTGACGTAGACCGTGTTCCGAAACTCAATAAACCTGTACCGGCCGACAATACCGCTTGCCTGCTGAGCGATTAAACGTGATTGAACATACTTATAAGCATAAGTCATTCATTTTCGATCAATTGGCGGGCAGG
>NW_012036444.1:0-524 GCF_000956235.1 Wasmannia auropunctata | reverse complement strand
TGGACGAGGAGTCTCGGATAGTATTTTAACTAGGTGGACTTTAGGAATGCCATTTTTACACAATTATGTATGCGATGAAATTGAAAAATTCTGCAACATTTCATTTATCAGTTCAGAACAGCATGTTGAAATGAGAAGTTCTCGAATTGATCGCGACATCGAAGATGTACGCAAACTAATGACATGGTTTTCTCAACATTATCCTTTCCCAGAAATAAAAAAAATTATGTCGATTAGCACTGGAGTTATTGTTGAGTAACGAAAAAATCAATTGCCACATGTCTGCAGAAGTTGGTAGTGTTGGCATTGCATCGATGGTTGGCAATAATTTTGATTCTGTGAAATTCCAACGTAAAAAAAAAGTTACTCCACTCGCAGTGGTTAATTCAAGTATCATGATAGAGGAAGATGCAATCCCTATTAATCCATTATCGATTTTCCAAAGAATGAGTATTGCTAAACGAAACGATGATGAACTTGAAGAATATCTTACATACGAACTTGCTCCATTCCCATTATCTCTT
>NW_012036443.1:0-335 GCF_000956235.1 Wasmannia auropunctata | reverse complement strand
CGTGTGCTCTTCCGATCTATAACTTATTTACCGAAAAAGGAATGTTCACTATTAGACGTTCTGATAGATTTTGGAGTGGTATATGGACGGACATGACAATTGAGCAAACAATAATGAGGACAATGAAAACTGTTGGTGGATTGACTCATGGACGAGGAGTCTCGGATAGTATTTTAACTAGGTGGACTTTAGGAATGCCATTTTTACACAATTATGTATGCGATGAAATTGAAAAATTCTGCAACATTTCATTTATCAGTTCAGAACAGCATGTTGAAATGAGAAGTTCTCGAATTGATCGCGACATCGAAGATGTACGCAAACTAATGACATGG
>NW_012036442.1:0-511 GCF_000956235.1 Wasmannia auropunctata | reverse complement strand
GGTGACATCTTTTATTAAAGATGTTGAAAGTTGTTTAATAAAATTACCGATACATTCTCAGAATGCTATTAGGACAAAAACTATTCCTATCATTAATAATTTATCCTCTTTTTCTCCACGGATTAGTCCTAAAGATGAATCTCTTCTTAGAACCAAAAAGCTTGCCAATCGCTTTCTCAAAGAGAATCCGAATATCTTGCTCACACGAGCGGACAAAGGTAATATCACTGTCGCTCTCGATCGGGATTCTTACTTATTCAAGATGAATGAAATGCTTCAAGACAATGACACATACATTAAAATTATGAAAGATCCCATCAGATCCATGACGAACAATTTAAAAGTGTTACTTGCAAGGTGGAAGAAAATGGAGTACATCTCTAACGACACATATAAATTTTTAAATTAAAGCGATGGAATATTACCGAGAGCGTATGGGCTTCCCAAAGTACATAAATCAAACTGTCCCCTTAGAATTATAGTGTCGTCAATTGATAGCCCATATTACAAT
>NW_012036441.1:0-491 GCF_000956235.1 Wasmannia auropunctata | reverse complement strand
TTAATATTATTTCGTTGGCGTTTGATATTAATCATTTCTGATATTAGTCGCTTATTAAAATTTCTTTCTACGTCCAGAATTTCAACATTCGTCCAATTAAAATCATGATTGTGGGTTAGTCTATGGTCAGTTACAACTGAATGGGAATTAGAATTTCTCTTAATATCGTTCTTGTGTTCCATAATTCTAGTCTTTAAACACCTCTTTGTCTGACCTACGTAGCATGCATTGGTGACATCTTTTATTAAAGATGTTGAAAGTTGTTTAATAAAATTACCGATACATTCTCAGAATGCTATTAGGACAAAAACTATTCCTATCATTAATAATTTATCCTCTTTTTCTCCACGGATTAGTCCTAAAGATGAATCTCTTCTTAGAACCAAAAAGCTTGCCAATCGCTTTCTCAAAGAGAATCCGAATATCTTGCTCACACGAGCGGACAAAGGTAATATCACTGTCGCTCTCGATCGGGATTCTTACTTATTCAA
>NW_012036440.1:0-412 GCF_000956235.1 Wasmannia auropunctata | reverse complement strand
AATTATCTTTCATTTGCTATCCTATTAGATTATAAATTTTTTCTGCTAATTTTTTTTAATAAATAATTTTTACGTATTTATTTACTTGTCCCTAATATTTTTTATTCTAATTAATGATAGTGATAATTAAATTAGATGATAATTAATGAACCTGCATATCTAATTGTAAATTCGATTACTGATCTGAAAAAAATTGATGGTCACATGTCAATACCTAATCTTTTGAAAGGAGTGAAAATACCTAAAAAACGCAAATATGAGGACGATTCAAATACATCCCAGGTAGAAAATACAAAATTCTATTTACAATCCTTTGAATAAAAATAATTTTTATTACTAAAGGCTATCAATATATCCCTAAATTTCTTTATTTTTTTAGAATAATCAAGATCATGATATTTATCCAAATATA
>NW_012036439.1:0-323 GCF_000956235.1 Wasmannia auropunctata | reverse complement strand
TAATGAGCAATTCAGGTACAATCAGACCATATTAAACTTATATTTCAAAAATTATAAACCAAATATTAATTCGTAAATTTTATTTTTAAATCAACTATATTTCTTTTGAAAATCATAAACAATACGCTATATATTTCATAGTAAGTTTTTGAATGAATTTTTAGCCTAATTATCTTTCATTTGCTATCCTATTAGATTATAAATTTTTTCTGCTAATTTTTTTTAATAAATAATTTTTACGTATTTATTTACTTGTCCCTAATATTTTTTATTCTAATTAATGATAGTGATAATTAAATTAGATGATAATTAATGAACCTGCA
>NW_012036438.1:0-658 GCF_000956235.1 Wasmannia auropunctata | reverse complement strand
TCACTGAAATCTCAAATTTCAGCGAAATTCAACAACTTTCAGATACTTTGTAAATGATTTTCGGAGATATTACTGATAAAGTCTTTGAATTTCCTTGAAAAAGGCTCCGAATCTTACTAAAAATCCCTGAAAAATGTTTTCAGGCATTTTCAGCGAAATTTTCAGACAAATTCAGAAAAATTTTTTCACCAGGGTATGATGTTCAAAAAATGAGCGAAAAAACAGATCTTTTTGCCATCACTCTATAAATTTTTTTAAATCAAATCTATTATAATAACGACATATAAAATTTATTTTTTACTTTCTTTTTTACTTCACATTTTGTATGAATATAAATATGAATAAATCATAAAATAATTATAAAATATTTACAAATAAATATTTTTAAAGCTTACACAAGTTTAAATAAATATTTGAATTAATATTTTCTTAATGTGAAAATTTTGAATGAATATAAATTGTAGTCCTATTACGAATTTTTTGAACGAATTCATCGGACATACTATTTTTACTTCTTAGAAGCTGCCTTTTGCCTAATTTGACCACTTTTTAGGTTGGATCTACAAAGCGTTCTTTGCTTCCTGCTTTTATGCCTTTTATCTCTTGTTTTTTTCCCTCTTTGCGACCATTTTATCGACAATGTTTCTTGTCGTGTTTC
>NW_012036437.1:0-385 GCF_000956235.1 Wasmannia auropunctata | reverse complement strand
AACTTACACCGTGATATGTGTCAACTTACCCCATTACTGGGCAAAATGGCTACAATGCAGCATGTTTATATTTCACTTATTACAAAGAAATTATATGGTGTATAGGATCGTTCCTGGCACGGAAATGTAGAGAAAGGTTCATTCTACCATATTAATATAGTTTAATCATAATAAATAGTTGTTTAAAAACAGGAATGTCTCAATTGTGAAAACTGTGCCAACGAGCCCCGGTCTCCCCTATGTATATCTTTGTTCATATATCTTGTTGGTATGCACAATGTGCCACATATATTTTTCAGATTTCAGATATTAATTTATGAGATGGATTTTCGTACAGATACATTTCATGTAATAGAATTTGAAGATGGGATACAAGTAGTACCGG
>NW_012036436.1:0-704 GCF_000956235.1 Wasmannia auropunctata | reverse complement strand
TAATTTAATCAATTAATTAGTACTTACGATTAGTAGGATAAAACGTTCTTGAATTTGTGTCTATTGATATACTGTGCCAATCCTTAGCACAAACATGCAATTTCATATATTTTTCTTCTATGTATGCCATGCACACACCACATGCAAACATTTGTATTGCATTTAATGCCTGTAAAATATAATATTACAAAATAATTTTAATATTAAACATAGATACAAAAATAGAATTATAGTACATTACTTTATATTAGATAATGTAGTTGAAATATAATTATATCACGTTAATTTTTTCACTTACCATTTTATATCTTCTAATTTGCACGACTGGATTAACTGCATAAATGACGGGAAGTTTATAGCCACAACTATAAAGCAAGATTTGGTCCTTATGGCTAATCGTTATGAGATTGTCTGTAAAGGCGCCTTGCCTGTAAAATATAATGTAAAATAATTTTAATATTAAACATACATAAAATAGATTTCAGTATTTTACAAAAAACATAAAAAAGTTTATAATCAAAAATTGCTAGCTTGGTTACAATTAGGTTATGTACCAACACAAAGTTTACCGTGAAAATTTGTACTTTATATTAGATAATATAATTATATAACGTTCATTTTTTTACTTACCACTTTATTATCTTCTTATTTGTCACGACTGCCACGACTAATACAACTGAACATTTAAGGATGTTATGATAAAA
>NW_012036435.1:0-315 GCF_000956235.1 Wasmannia auropunctata | reverse complement strand
TTATTTTCTACACATTTAATAACCCTTCTGACTTATTATTCGGGTTTATGCTAAATACTTACCATCGAGAGCTTCTGATATATCCTTCCTATAAATCTTGCCATTTTTTGTCTGCCACGAACGGACAATGGCAGTGTATAATCATATATGGGAGGTCGTTTTTTTACTTCCTCAATTATCTCTTCCACTGAAATATCACATTTTTGTGAACGAATCGTTGAATTGTCTGAAGTGGTTAAATTTTCAGACTGAGCATTTTCGAAATGACATTCTGACTGAGTTGAATGTTCATTATTTATCACTCGAATAATCATT
>NW_012036434.1:0-686 GCF_000956235.1 Wasmannia auropunctata | reverse complement strand
AGCTTTATATTTTTTTCATTACCTTTATATTCTTCACTGTCGGTGTCTTTAGGTTGTATTTCAGCAAACGATTGATCTGATTGATTTTCTAGGCTATTATCAGATACAACGCTTTCATTTACTGTGACATTAGAAATGGAACTATAAAAAAAATGAGTTAATAGTCATTGTAAAATTTATACTTAGTTATACAAGCCTTAAAAAAATTATGTATACCTTTTGCTTGTTGAAATGGATCTTAAAAACGACATCAGTTCCAAATGTTTCCAAGTTTTCTTAACAGTTCTACTTGATCCACTAGGCTTTTTTTCTTTGGATATTATTTTACTGAAAGTATCTTTAAGCAATTTCCATTGTTTTTTAGCCTCTTCTGGACTCAAAACACCTAAAACATTAAATAAAATTTATTTTCTACACATTTAATAATAACCCTTCTGACTTATTATTCGGGTTTATGCTAAATACTTACCATCGAGAGCTTCTGATATATCCTTCCATAAATCTGCCATTTTTTGTCTGCCACGAACGGACAATGGCAGTGTATAATCATATATGGGAGGTCGTTTTTTTACTTCCTCAATTATCTCTTCCACTGAAATATCACATTTTTGTGAACGAATCGTTGAATTGTCTGAAGTGGTTAAAATTTTCAGACTGAGCATTTTCGAAATGACATTCTGACTGAG
>NW_012036433.1:0-1175 GCF_000956235.1 Wasmannia auropunctata | reverse complement strand
TAACCTGGTGGTCCTGGTATAAGATTTATAAGTCGTCCGTTTCTCCCATAATGTACATAATAATTCCACCCCAACATAATAAGGATGAAAAACAGCAAAAGAGTAATAAACATTGCTTGTTGATGAAATAATCAGTTGGTATAATCAAGTTTTTTTCTTTTGACGCTCCGCTCCTTTAGTTTTTAAAATCACACATATCATTAAATACGTATAATTATTTGCTTCAAAACAAATTTACTAGTATTTTAAAATTTAATGAGTAAGAGATCAGTAAAACGCGTTATATATATTTTATTATTAAGAATTTAAAGGAAATTTAATGTATTCTGTATGTAACAGCTGTGTACAAATATATAAAATCAATAAAAATATTATATACATTTTTAAATTATAAACAATTTTTCAGTTTCCAATTATCTTAAAACAATTATATTATTTTAAATAATTTTGTTATATAAAAGATTTACGCGCGGATAAAGTGAAGGTCTTTTATTAAACACTCGCGAATGATGCGTTCACTTTTATTTTTTGTTTGTTTGTTATAACGATTTAAATAATGTTGACAGTAATAATGTCTAATTATAACTCAGGATCTTTTCATTAAATCTATCGTACACAATGCGATTTTTCGTGCTAAATTAAATGGAAATTAGAAATTCTATATAATGCAAACCTAATTTACTGGATCGTATGCGATCTAGCATAAGAAATCGCATTAATCGTGTTACAAATTAAAATACAAAATTATTTCAGTAAACAGCTGTATAAGTAGTATCACCAAAATGCAAAAAATATTATTACAGTGGCAAAACAATTACAGTAGGATGACTAACATTAAATTAATAAGAAAATCAATGTAGAATAAATTTCTTAAAAGACTGTTTAAAAAACGCCACGTATGCGCATCCATTGTAAGAAAGTTGTTTTATAACAGAATGTTATTTTAATTGAATTATGAATTATGGAAAATAATGTGTGACTTACAAAATTATTTTACAAAATAATATTATTAGCTAATACAAATGTAATGGTGTAAAAAGATTGCACTAATTGAAAATGAAGAATATTGTGTATATTTAAAAAATCTGTTGTTTAAAACAGCGTAATAATAAAAATAATAATAATAAAAATTTTTTTATGTTTCACTATCATTATTTATTTATTTTTTAATTGAC
>NW_012036432.1:0-947 GCF_000956235.1 Wasmannia auropunctata | reverse complement strand
TTTAGAATTTTAAAATTCAAAATGGCTAATCCAATAATTCAAATAATTACCAGTTCCATCATTTTGAATTTAATTCGGAAATTTTGATCTTAGATTACGCTTTTGGGATCTTAAGGAATCCCTAGAACATTATTATAAGAAATATTCAAATTATTTATTTAAATTTACAGTATAAAATATGGATTTTTTCATATTTTTCAAAAATTTATATAAAACAACGTAGCAAAAAATTTGGAAAATACTTAAAATATCCTAAACAAGTGTCTGAATTGTCATTTTAATATTGATAAATAGTTTAGTAAAAAATAAATTTTTATTTTCAAGAAAGTACAAATTTTGACTACGTGTTATAGTAATTTTTAGTTATAGTAATTACGTAAATAAAAATTTATAGTTGCCTACTTTTTTAAACATTTATTCATGTTTTTGATACTTTTTAAAAATAAAAAACCGATACTTTACTTCAAGAAATTCTTCAAAATAATTAAAAACTGGGCAGGAATACTGAGCGTCCTCGACACAAATGGTTAATATATTCTACCATTTTTTAAATAATTTCAACAAAAAAAATCAATGTTATTGCATAAAAGAAAACTCATATAAGCTTAAATAACTTGTAAAAATATTCACGTAAAAATATTATTAATAATAATATATGTCTCAGAATGAAATATTTGTAAATATATTTGCATACATTGTGTGCAAAATCTAACTGAATGTACAAAATATATTAACTTGCCTTGTGAACCAATAAATTGGGTAATATTTTGAATAATCGGATAACCTGGTGGTCCTGGTATAAGATTTATAAGTCGTCCGTTTCTCCCATAATGTACATAATAATTCCACCCCAACATAATAAGGATGAAAAACAGCAAAAGAGTAATAAACATTGCTTGTTGATGAAATAATCAGTTGGTATAATCAAGTTTTTTTCTTTTGACGCT
>NW_012036431.1:0-1287 GCF_000956235.1 Wasmannia auropunctata | reverse complement strand
TTGCGTTTTTTGGTTTTATTTTATGTTTCTTATTTTATGTTTCTTTGTACAATGGTATTATGTTGCGTAAGGCATTAGCCGATGAGCGTACGGCGTGCGAGATAAAGCGAGTGTGAAAAGTGTAAGTACAAGAAAAGATGTAAAAATAAGGCTGTGTGTAAGTTATAGAAATTGTAACCCTACGGGGCAATAAACTTATCTATCTCTCTATCATTACCTGTACTTAGGAGAAGTCCATCACCCAGCCAAGGTTGTAAGACATCATAAAACATTTCTTTATCCATATGCTTGCTACTTAATATTGTCTAAAATTATAAGAAATTTGAAGTTAAATATTATTTAACTCACACTATACCCAACGTAGATGAATCAAGTAATTGTTTTCGGAAATATTTTAAATATTCAATCTTTATTTTTACAAATAAATATATTTTTGCTTTGTATAAAAGAAAACAATAAATACACTAAGATATCAATAATTAAAAGAAAAGAAAATTTCGTTCATATTTCGTTACCTCAAAATCATCCGGGTGACTGATATTTACAATGGGTAGAAAGACTGCCCAAAATTTAAAAATGGGGTAATACTGGTTACTAAGGGTAACAAAAGTTTTCCATTGTTCCGCTAAAAAATGTATGTGTATAATTATGTAAACTTACCAAAACATTATAAACATTGATCGAAAAAAATTTGATTAATTTTATTATATTTAATCATTTGTGTCACAAATTTTTATATCAGATCAATTTTTTTTAAACTTTGTACATGGAGATTTTTTGGATCGCTGATTATGAATCAGGAGACAGAATTTTAAAAAAGTGTAAATAGAAAAGGTTAGTAAGCCTTGCACGGAATTTAGGGCTAGTAATAATGTAATATATTTAACATAACATTAATTTACAAACCCAAACATTTCAGCTCCGCATTGAGCCGTCTTCAGTGGGCGAATACAAAAATCTTTAAAAAAGTCGTCAATTAATTACATTAAAGAGCGTTTGCTATAATATAATTCGGTAATGATCTTGCGCATAAATTTTGTCCATGTATCCCATTGTTAAATATATTACATTACAAATATATTACTGGCACTAAATTCCGTGCAAGATTCACTAGCGCTTTTTATTGATACTTTGTTAATTTTTTATTATATGAGCCATATTGAGATTTAGAATTTTAAAATTCAAAATGGCTAATCCAATAAATCAAATAATTACCAGTTCCATCATTTTAAATTTAATTCGGAAATTTTGATCTTAGATTACGCTTTTGGGATCCTAAGGAATCCC
>NW_012036430.1:0-525 GCF_000956235.1 Wasmannia auropunctata | reverse complement strand
GTGCTCTTCCGATCTATAAGAAGGGGTAGGTCCGGGAATTTTTAGAATTTTTTTTTATTTTTATTTTTTATAGTCAAGATTTGGTTGGGGTTAGCAGAGATTTGAAATTGAATTGGGAGTTTTTATCGACAGAGGACGACCCCCTCTATCACCTCCCACAAGTCAAAGTGCCGTAGCTATCTCAGTTCGCCCTGGGGACTTTTTTGAAAATTTTGAAAATTGAAAAATTTCGTATTTTGAAAAATCCAAAGGTGGTTTCTCATAGATCTCGACGAGCCCTACAAAAAAGGTCCTATGCGCCAACCTTGTATCTGTTGCCGTTTAAAAGTTACAGGACTTTTTATGTTCCAAAAAAAGGTTTTTTTTGGATTTTTTTAGGTTTGGTATTTTTCCCTTATAGAACTCGTCGAGAGGAACAAAAAAAGGTCCTCTTCACCATGGCTCTATCTGCAACCGTTTAGTTGTGGGAGTTTTTGAAAGTTTCTGAAAAGTCAAAAACGACCTCTACAGGCGAAAGGACGAGAG
>NW_012036429.1:0-770 GCF_000956235.1 Wasmannia auropunctata | reverse complement strand
ACCTGTAAGTTAAAATTAAATGTTATGATAATTACAAATTTCGTATATTTTTATTTCATTATTTACTTCAGTGTTTAGAATTCAAGCCTATTAACCTCTATCTTTAATCATCATTATTGAAATAATCTTCAACTCGTTCAACTTGTGAATGTTCTTCAGCTCTTTGCCTCTGCCGAATTAAATTTAATAACTCAAATTTAACACTTCCACGAGCAGGTGGTGGAGCAACAACAGCTACTGGAATTTCTTTTTTACATATTTTACGTCATATTTTAGTGTAAGAGAAAACTATAGAATACATGTTGTGCAATATTTATTGCGATATACATATCGCACAAATTTTAATTTATCAATAAATATTGCACAACATGTATTCTTACTTATATTTATATTATATTATACTACAATAAAAATAGGAATAATTTACTACGTATGCGTCTTTCACTATTTTAATCTTGAAATTAATTCGTATTCAAATGCTTACTCAAATGCTTTGCAAGTATTCTTTGCAGATATTAATATAATATCTGCGCGATAAGAAACTTCCGTGATTATATATATGTACAGGCTGTTCCCAGATTGTGACAAGTTGTTTACATCGATTTGACTTAACCTTACGACATTAAAATTTTGCTTCGTAAGTGTTAAGTCATACATGGCGCTTCATACGCCATGATCTATCGATCTCATATCGATAATCTCGATCTTACGACTCCATATTTTATTTTAGCCAGTTGGCAGTATGTAGACGAAATAAAGACACTTCCTGT
>NW_012036428.1:0-336 GCF_000956235.1 Wasmannia auropunctata | reverse complement strand
ATTTTTCACCTTTTTTTTTCTGCGCATTCTCGTTACATACATATTAAACCTGTAAGTTAAATTAAATGTTATGATAATTACAAATTTCGTATATTTTTATTTCATTATTTACTTCAGTGTTTAGAATTCAAGCCTATTAACCTCTATCTTTAATCATCATTATTGAAATATCTTCAACTCGTTCAACTTGTGAATGTTCTTCAGCTCTTTGCCTCTGCCGAATTAAATTTAATAACTCAAATTTAACACTTCCACGAGCAGGTGGTGGAGCAACAACAGCTACTGGAATTTCTTTTTTACATATTTTACGTCATATTTTAGTGTAAGAGAAAACTA
>NW_012036427.1:0-341 GCF_000956235.1 Wasmannia auropunctata | reverse complement strand
AATATTAACAAAAAACAATTATTATTAACACAATTTTGTTGTTTTACTGTTTTATTTATACTATAAGTTGTAAAGATGTATTCAGTTCAATATTATAATTAAATAATGTGAATAGTAAAGATTTATTTTTTCCATTTTTCACCTTTTTTCTTTCTGCGCATTCTCGTTACATACATATTAAACCTGTAAGTTGAAATTAAATGTTATGATAATTACAAATTTCGTATATTTTTATTTCATTATTTACTTCAGTGTTTAGAATTCAAGCCTATTAACTCTCTATCTTTAATCATCATTATTGAAATATTCTTCAACTCGTTCAACTTGTGAATGTTCTTCAG
>NW_012036426.1:0-496 GCF_000956235.1 Wasmannia auropunctata | reverse complement strand
CTATATTCTACTATTCTCTTGATACGTTCTTCTTATTTCTAATCATCACTGGTAATTGACTTATTCTATTTACATAAATTTATCTTTATTCTCATCTATACATATATACATATATATTTTTAACTTGTTTTATACAATCTTATCGCAGTTTTCACATACAACGTCCGCTTGCTTTTCTACACGCTCTTCAACAGATCTTTCTTTTGTTTTTGAGTCTTCTGTTTCTTTCTTTCCATAATTTCTTTAAGGATGTTTGGTACCTACAATAGTAGCAAAAAGTTAAAGAACTGATTTTGACGAATATGCTCTTCTCATATAGTGAGTTTGAGTAATAAGGATTGTGCAGAATGTTATCATTTATTCAGAACTAGAGCGCAGAAATGCTTCTGTTGCTTTTTTCCAGAGAATTTTCGAATTCTATGGCCAATTAAATCTAACCAAAAAATTCAAATTAAAATTCTTATAACTTTGGATTGCTTCAGTGAATCGACTCCGG
>NW_012036425.1:0-466 GCF_000956235.1 Wasmannia auropunctata | reverse complement strand
AAGAGATTATATACATAGAGTAGAAGAGGCATAGCGGCCTCTTTGAGTGGAAACATGAGCTGATAGAAAGAGAAAGAAAATGGTAAAGCGAAGGGTACATCCATCTTTTATCTTTTTCTCGCATGCGCGATTGAACAAGGATGCAGATGGGCGACTCTGTCGAGACGGGTTTTCTGTCTCTTTTTTTGTGCTTACGCATTCTTATAACTGGCTCCTCTACACCTTGGGTTATACTGTGCATTTGCCAAGAAGGGACTTGGTTTACAAAAAGTCCTTAAATCACACATATCCATTCATACCATATTCTTAGTATATATATCTTCTATACTCTTTCATACCTATATTCTACTATTCTCTTGATACATTCTTCTTATTTCTAATCATCACTGGTAATTGACTTATTCTATTTACATAAATTTATCTTTATTCTCATCTATACATATATACATATATATTTTTAACTTGT
>NW_012036424.1:0-1145 GCF_000956235.1 Wasmannia auropunctata | reverse complement strand
TCCTCCAAAAACTGCGGCAGTTGCAATTAAGTAACAATTGCAACTGCTGAGCAGTGCAGTGGTCCACTTGAAGACGGGATAAAACCCGCCGTCCAGCGGACCACTGCGGAGTTCAAATCTAATCGTTACGTATAACGTTACGCTGTCGGCGCGCGTACCACGCGAGTGAACAAATTGTAAGATAGTACATCAAATAAAGTCATTGTGTTGAGCAGTGAAACTGTGTGCATCATTATCAACAACCGTCTACGAGTCCCTTTCACGTCACCCCTGCCACGGTATAACAGCTTGCATTTTAAAATCAATGCTTCAGGGTGCGGTCCATTTGACGCTACAAATGCTTCGAAGCACTTGATTGACCAATCAGAAGAAAGAATTTTTACTAATTGACCAAATTGAATCAAAAAATGCTCCGAAGGATTTGCAGCATCAAATGTAGCCTCAGATTAGCTGTCGGTGACAAACTTGCGATCGGCTTGCAACTAATGTAGAACCGGCTTTACATCTATTGTGTTTTGGGACTTATCAGAGAAGCGCGACCGATGTTACGAGTCCTGATTGGACTCGCAAATGACCAATCATAAGATTGATTCATCAGTATTATAAATAGCTGCCGAATGAATCAATTTTATGATTGGTCATTCGATGCCATTTTTAATATTTTCTAGTACTTTTGCGATACTGCTATAAGCTGGTTGCGCTTCTTTGATAATCTAGGATTCTAATTTAAGATTATGTTTTTGAAATTTCGTCTGCGTCATTGAAAAAGTGAGGATAGAGGCGGAGCTACTTTTACGGAGGTTTGACTAATTATTACTTCAGCTTATACATTTGCCACAGTATAACGTTTTATTCGATTCACATATTGAATTTATTGATTTACTGTATCGAATCCAAATTATTACTTATCTATTTTATTACTTGTGAGGCACTTTTCTCAATTCGGTCCTGGATTTAACATGGATGGATGCTCACGTGATTTGGAAAAGGAGATTAAAGATGCCGACACGAAGTGTATCTACTGGTTATACCAAAGAGATTATATACATAGAGTAGAAGAGGCATAGCGGCCTCTTTGAGTGGAAACATGAGCTGATAGAAAGAGAAAGAAAATGGTAAAGCGAAGGGTACATCCATCTTTTATC
>NW_012036423.1:0-2105 GCF_000956235.1 Wasmannia auropunctata | reverse complement strand
CCTTGTCGACTCAGTTCCGCGGCTTCCCCTCCCCGCGGACCCCGCATCAGACCGTGAACGTTCTGAGCGGTTTCCGCCTCCCCGCGGCTTCCCCCGCGGACCCCCCTCCCCGCGGACCCCCCTGCCCCTCACCCCCTCTCGGAGCTCCTGAGTTAGAACCGGCCTATAATAGCTACTTTTATCTAATGTCAAAAAATATATATATACATATATAATAATGATACAGTAGAGAAAGGCAATAAACAATATAAATATAGTAAATGACACGCGAATTGCGCACACACAAAAAAGAAAATATAATAATAAAAAGACGTCGAGGTCCGTGTGGCACTCTCCAAGCGATCTGTAACGACAAGAAAAGAGAGGATCGTTAAACAAAATATTAAAAACATAATGTTTGAGGCGTATAAAAAGGGGATACTCACTTCAGTCTTCGATTCCCTCGCCTAAATATTCCCACAACAGCCTAAGGTAAGCTCTATCAGCTTCGGGGATACCCTCTACCAGGCTTGCAGCTTCAGCGCCCTCCGCGAAGACTTCATCCAGGACGTAATCCCCTGCGCCGGCACCTTCGTCGACCGCCCCCTTCGAAAGTTCCTCGGGGGCAAGGAAAAATACCTCTCCCAGCAGGTCGGGGAAGAACTCCGAGATAGGGCGCATACATCCACCGTCCGGTCCACACCAATGACTCGAGGCTCCGGGGCTGGGAAAATCATCGAGGTCATCCAACTCGTGCTCGTCAAAGCCCCAGGCCTCACCCTCGGACTCGTCCGAAGATTCAGCACCGGATGGTATCACTAGCGCGTCACGGAAATACTCGCGGAAAACTCGCGAGCAGCCAAATTCTCGAACGGTGGCCCATCTGTTAAATCTTCGGCAGGCAGCTCGCCCGCAAAAATAATCGTTAAATCCTCGGGAAGCGTATGCATCGTAACGGACCCGTTCGTCAACGTGATGGCAAGCGAACTAAATCCGCAGGTGAAACAGTGCCGCGACAGGCGCGATTAAAATTAATAAAGGCGCCGCGCGTCGGTGATCGTCGCGTGCAGCCTAAGCACGACACCGCGAGAATAAGAACGATAAAGTTGTACGCATTAAATTATACACACACACACACGCGCGCGCGCGTCGCCCGAATCGGACTCCTCAAATCCACGAGATAAGCGCCTCGGGATTCTCGGTAGACTAAACAAGAAAAGGGGAACCCGATTAGAAATGCGTAAATTATAATATAATAATATACAGTCCGGTAATAACCGGATAATATTTCGTGGGTTGGTAGAGCAGATTAAACTGGATCGAAAAGTCCTTTACCATTTTGCAAAATTCGCAATTGTAACGAAATATTAATTTTTGAAGATTGACAAATAAGCGCGTATCTGTCCGGCCCACCGCTGAATACCAGCGGTAGAGCAGTGGGCCGGACAGATACGCGCTTATTGTGAGGATAGACTCTATCCCCACACGCTTAGCAACGCGGAGAGATATGGCCGTCCCACCGCTGGTACTCAGCGGTGGGCCGAACGGATACGCGTTTATTCGTCAATCTTCAAAAATTAATATCTCGTTAACAATTGCGAATTTTGCAAAATGGTAGAGGACTTTTTTGTTCAGTTTAAGCTGCTCTACCAGCCCATGAGATATTATCCGGTTATTACCGGACACACTGTATAATGTACAGCGTATAAGAAAATTCGACCCCCTCATTTTCTTTTTTCAAAGGGGGAGAGATGTTGTAAGTCTCGCTATGCGTTACTTACAAGGTGACATTTAGTAATAAGCAGGTCACTGTTGCAATCTAATATTGCAACAGTGGTCCATAATAATTGAGGACGCCAACGCAGGACTTCGGCAACCTCAATACCCGTCCTCCAAAAACTGCGGCAGTTGGAATTAAGCAACAATTGCAACTGCTGAGCAGTGCAGTGGCCCACTTGAGACGGGATAAAACCCGCTGTCCAGCGGACCACTGCGGAGTTCAAATCTATTCGTTACGTATAACGTTACGCTGTCGGCGCGCGTACCACGCGAGTGAACAAGTTGTAAGATAGTACATCAAATAAAGTCATTGTGTTAAGCAGTGAAACTGTGTGCATCATTATCAA
>NW_012036422.1:0-1068 GCF_000956235.1 Wasmannia auropunctata | reverse complement strand
TAGTTGAAGTAAGTTGAATTACCGCCAAAAAATGGATGAATAAAAGGCCAAGCTCTTATTGGCTGTAGCAATAAATATGCGCAAGAGCACACCATGTCTACTTGCATCATGGCCAAGTCGTTCCGAAGCAATTTCGTACATGACAAAGTTACACAGCGACGAAGTCTTATGTTAATTTATTAATGACAAGTTTCGTTTCACGCCTTGGCAACATTCCCGTTATATAAAACTTGAGACGAAGTGCCGGTCTCAGATATTCGCGTACTTCCGAACGCGTTTTTCTGATTCTCGCTGCGATAAAGAATTTTTTACAAAACTTAAAAATATTTGAAAAGACAATGGCATTAAACTTTTGCTGCATATACTTTTGAATGGTTAAACGGTTTATTAAAAAGATATTTTTGCTTCTATATCCAAACAAATACTTGGCAATTGGTATGATCTCATATTTGTTTTTGGACAATTTTTATTTGTTAAAATAATATTTTGGTTTAGGAAAGATGTAAGGTACGATATTTGTTTATATACTTGGCAATCTTTTTCTTTTTTTTTTAAAGAGTTTTGGTAAGTAATATTATATGGAAGCACCAAAATCCGCTTTGTACCGTGTTGGCGTTTATGATCTTAATTAATTTATTTTATTCTTCGAACGACACGTACTTCTTGAATTAGGTATTATAATTTTTATTATAATATTATTTAGCATTTTAGTTCTTTTATATTCGATTTTTGTCACCTTGACTATCACATGTTGATTTAAATTTATTCTAGCTTTTCTACAATATTACGAACGCTGATTTTAATTATGACATTTGCCCTTGTTTCCATTTCAAATCTGGGAGAATCGTACGTTCCGTCTAATACTTCACGATGCTTTGCGCCTGAATATTCGGTTTTAGATTATTTAACGACATTTAACACTAGATTTATATTTTACCGTTCGTAACTTAAGATTTATTTCATAAAAAAATATTTTATTTATGTGTTTTGGAAAGTTCTCGAGGCGTGCTATAAGAACATGTAATGAAAAATTGAGGGTTCCATTAAAAAAAATCACTGTAACCTTCA
>NW_012036421.1:0-326 GCF_000956235.1 Wasmannia auropunctata | reverse complement strand
TTACAATTGTTCCATCTATGTTATGTATTTTGAGTTACGTGTGAGTTCCATTACTTTTTTAAGTAATTGTTATGTATTATATACGTAACAAAGAAATATATCTTTGTTCTTCTAAAGTGCTCTCAAAATTATATTGCATTTACATATCATCTCTATAACCATGAAATATATCATTGTTCTTTCCATGTGCTCCCTTAGTTATATTACAGTTACGTATTGGTTTGCTGGAGTGGAAATTGCATCATATCTCAACTTGCGTATTTTTACTGGAGAATACTCCAGTAGTCGTTGTTGCAGATTCTTTTCAATGCACGAAGGTTCGAAAT
>NW_012036420.1:0-948 GCF_000956235.1 Wasmannia auropunctata | reverse complement strand
TCTTCCGATCTATTTGATATAAGTATTGTTCCAATACAGTAGAACCAGTTTCAAACTATCAGAAAACTGTGCATTATCTTAATTTGGTTGTACTATACTATTTGATACTGTGCAAGAAAATTTTATAATACAGAATCTTGACAGTCAAAAACTGGTTTAAAAACATGAAAGAATAAAGTCCTCAAATTTTTAGATTTGCCCTTTATTTTCTTTAAGAAAATATGGTCACTGTAGTTATAATAAACAAATGTTAAATTTTCAATTTCTTATATATTCGTTGAATTATATTACATAAACTTGAATGACTGAAAAAAGAATAAAACACAAATATTCTTAAATTACACTTTACATCGTCATCTTCTTGATTATCTTCCGCTTTCAATTGTGCATCAGTCTGATGAGAAGATGTATCCGCGTTATTTTCTTCAGCTACTGATTGATTTATTATTGTTATATTTACATTATTTCCTTCTTCTGTATAACTTTGTTGAGATTTAAACAAGATACTAACGGACTCTCGTACTGAAAATTAAGGATAAAAGAGGCTAATGAGAGTCAAGCGCGGTATTTCCCAAAAAGAACAGAGAGGTCAAAATGATATCAAAATGACGTCAAAGTGCATCAATTTTTTTGTTTCTTTGACCATTCCAATTTTGTTGCTAAAATAAATTTATTTTAAATAAAATATATTTTATTAAATAACATCATATACTAGAAAATAAAAGAGAATACACATGACAAAATTAAAAAATATGTACAGTCACCAAGCTAATTGTCCGGAATGCGTTAATACGAGGATAAGTTAATAAGTTCTTAGAAAATCTGTCAGAGAGCACTCGCAGTGGCATGTCACATCACTTTTTGATAAGTAGCATCTTTCAGCTGATTACTGTCAAATTTTGAGCGGAATTCATCGCGTGGTTTCATTTCTGTAGATGATTAAAGCGA
>NW_012036419.1:0-736 GCF_000956235.1 Wasmannia auropunctata | reverse complement strand
TGTTCTAGTTTTATGGCGCCAGAAACTCGCCCTTCATCCTTTCCCGTTAGCGTTATCCAGGGGCCACCGACGAGGAGGTGGGAATAGGATTTGGTAGCAGAGCTCTTTGTGCGACACTTTGTGTAAGCACTGAGAGGGCTTTACTCTAGGTTTTGTTGCCACACACCCTTCGGCAGCGTGTGTGACCCCAGAGACCCATGCTACCTATTTGACCCCCTATCTCATGATAAATAGAAATTATCAAGTGTTAAAAAAAATTATGTTAAAAAAATTTTTTAGTTTTGGAAAGATGTAAAAATAAAAGTTAAAAAATTTTTTTAACAAGTAAAATATAAAACTAAATATATTTTATATTCCACGTGCATATATTTGGTGCTATTCAATGCCTGTGCGGAAGCGTTGAATGATAGTCTTTTTAACCTACAATTCAAACCTGCTACTTTCACTCCCAGCGGGAGAAAATGTCTCTTTTTTAATTCTCGGCGTGAATGAATGTACTATTTTTCACTCCCGCACGAGAATAAAAGTAACTATTTTAATTCCCGCTCAAAAGCAAAACTTAACGTAACAATGCCATCTTGTGAGTCAACTTATTCGACGTAGGTTAGTATACTAAATGTCTATATTAGTCCAGTCACCAGGGAGCTAAAAAGGGGTTTACCTGGAAAGACTCGAGGGAGTTTTGATATTTGGTATAGTTATGTAATTTGGTGCCCTTATTACAAATTTACATTTT
>NW_012036418.1:0-635 GCF_000956235.1 Wasmannia auropunctata | reverse complement strand
TTGTCAAACTCATAATCTTGAACAACATTAAAAATATTTAGCCATTATTCGGACACTTTGGATAATGCTAATGCCGGTGGTACTGTAACTTTCAAGTCTTATAATTCAAGAAGTGATTAATGGAAGAGGAAAGAAAAGAGGTGTAATAGAGGAAGAAAAAAAGAAGTGAAAGAAACAGGAAAAAAGGTGAAAGAAAGCATAACATTATATAGAGGAAATTATGGAGCATTATAATATTTATAATATTTAAAGACTTCCCTTCAAAATGGTTTCAGATAAGTTTTACAATCTCTATTTTGAATACTTAATTCATTATGAAAAAAAGAAGAATTCATAGGATTATTGATATTCTAAATCTGATATTCTAATTGATATTTTTTATTGTATTTATTTTCAGTTATTAGTGGTTTTCATGACAAGAAAACAGAAAGACTAATTTTGAATACATTCTTAAATAAATAAATTTAATCTTAAATTTCTCTCGTTATGTATCAAAGAAAAACTGTTAGAAAAAGATAGAATTTGAGTACAATTTTAAATATAAGATGTTATGGCATAAATAATACATATAAAATTGAATAATATTATAAATTATGAATTGAGCATTTCATGTATTTATAAAAAATTTCATTCAA
>NW_012036417.1:0-330 GCF_000956235.1 Wasmannia auropunctata | reverse complement strand
CGTTTAAGAAAAAATTGTATTATTATGTTGATTAGAAATCTCAGTATTAATGATCGTTGCAATGGCACCAGATTAACGTTATTATGTAATGTAATGGGATGTTTGTGTGCATATGAGTAATAATTTAGTAAACAAGAAACATTAAAATAACCATTTAGAAACCTTAATTTCATGTGTAACGTTCATGGCCTTGACACATGTTGTCAAACTCATAATCTTGAACAACATTAAGAATATTCAGCCATTATTCAGACACTTTGGATAATGCTAATGCCGGTGGTACTGTAACTTTCAAGTCTCATAATTCAAGAAGTGATTAATGGAAGAGGA
>NW_012036416.1:0-881 GCF_000956235.1 Wasmannia auropunctata | reverse complement strand
TGTGAAAAAGATTACATCGTGGGTTTTAATGTGCGCCCTCGAGACCTTCTATGTGACAGATTTCTTTTTTACGCCCGACTACTGCCAACCGAAGGTTGTTAGAAATTTGCTTCTTACGAAATTATATTTACGCCTCCGAGTCTTCTAAGTGAGATATTTTTTTTTTAGAAATTTGTATTTGCTTTTAACGAAATTATATGCGCGCCCACGTGAATTCTAAATCAAAGATTTTTTTTTTGAAATTTGCATTTACTTTTTGCGAAATTATATGCGCGCCCATGAGACTTTTAAGTGAGACATTTCTTTTTTAGAAATTTGTATTTGTTTTTTACGAAATTATAATCAAGTCTGCGAGTCTTCTAGAATTTCATTTTTAGAAATTTTTATTTGCTTTTTATGATATGCGCGCCCATGAGACTTCTCTAAGTGAGACATTTCTTTTTTAGAAATTTGTATTTGTTTTTTATGAAATTATAATCAAGTCTGCGAGTCTTCTAGAGTTTTATTTTTAAAAATTTTTATTTGCTTTTTACGAAATTATATGCGCGCCAACGAGACTTCTAAATGAGAGATTTCTTTTTTAGAAATATGCATTTGCTCTTTACGAAATGTGAACGATTATGTGCAAGTCTTTGAGTCTTCTAGAGTTTCATTTTTAGAAATTTGTATTTGCTTTTTACGAAATTATATGCAAGTCTCCGAATCTTTTATGTCAGATATTTCTTTTGTATGAATTACGTTTAAGAAAAAATTGTATTATTATGTTGGTTAGAAATCTCAGTATTAATGATCGTTGCAATAGCACCAGATTAACGTTATTATGTAATGTAATGGGATGTTTGTGTGCATATGAGTAATAATTTAGTAAACAAGAAACATTA
>NW_012036415.1:0-790 GCF_000956235.1 Wasmannia auropunctata | reverse complement strand
GTTTATAACGCAATATTTAACAAGTTAACAATGATATCTGAGCTCTGTCTATGCGATAATTGTTAATTAGAACTTAGAAATCGGTCTATCTAATAATTAACGACAATATCTGAGATTTGTTTGTACAGTGTAATTGTTAATTAGGACTTAGAAATCGGTCTAATTTATTACAATTGTTTAAAATCGATTATTTAACAATTGGATGAAAATATCGATGATCCATCTCTTTGGTAATTGTTATTTAACGTTAATAAATTGAACGAAATATGTTCTAAATCTCTGGCATTATCCATTTGTTTATAACACGATATCTAATAAATTAACGACAATATCTCAGATTGGTTATTTGTACAGTAATTGTTAATTAAAGCTTAGAAATCGGATTAAATTGTTGCAATTGTTAAAATCTATTATTTTAACAATCGAGTAAAAATATCCATGATCCACTTGTTTCGCAATTGTTATTTAATACTAATAAATTGGAAAAGGTTTTAAATCTCTCACGCTATCCATTTGTTTATAATGTGTTATTTATCGATCGAGATATTTGAGGTCTGTTTAAGCAGTAATTGTTAACTTAAACAAAAACATAAAAAAAAATATATATATATATATTTATAGGGTGGCGATCGTGGCGCGAGAAGCAGCGCGGCAGCTTTATAAGCTAGAGATCCGGGTTCAAATCCACCCAGAATAATATAACTCTGAAATTGATTTTAATCAATTCGGAAACGATCGCCGCCTCTCGGAAGGCAATGGCAAACCACTGAGAGTATCTTTGCCAAGAGAA
>NW_012036414.1:0-557 GCF_000956235.1 Wasmannia auropunctata | reverse complement strand
TTTGATAATTGTTAATTATAATTAAGATTTAGAAATCGGAATAAACTATTGCGTTTGTTTAAAGACTATTATTTAATAATCGGGTATTAACGATGTTATCTGAGATCTGTTTGTATGTAATTGTTAATTAAGATAATTAAAACTTATAAATCGGACTGAAATATTGCATTTGTTGCAAAGTATATTATTATTTATTAATCGGATAAAGATATCAATGATCTACCTCTTTGATAATTGTTAATTAGCATTAATAAATTCAACGAAATCAGTTCTAAACCTCTTACAATATCCATTTGTTTATAACGCAATATTTAACAAGTTAACAATGATATCTGAGCTCTGTCTATGCGATAATTGTTAATTAGAACTTAGAAATCGGTCTATCTAATAAATTAACGACAATATCTGAGATTTGTTTGTACAGTGTAATTGTTAATTAGGACTTAGAAATCGGTCTAATTTATTACAATTGTTTAAAATCGATTATTTAACAATTGGATGAAAATATCGATGATCCATCTCTTTGGTAATTGTTATTTAACGTTAATAAATTGAAC
>NW_012036413.1:0-511 GCF_000956235.1 Wasmannia auropunctata | reverse complement strand
TATTACCGGACACCCTGTATAATGTCGATACAAGCTTTTGATTGAGACCAATCCGAATGAAATGCAGTCAATCCCGAGATCTCGAATTCGAGTCTATAAAAATGCCACTTGGGCTTTCCAGTTTTCAGTATTCTTGTTCAGACCGTCCGCCAAGGCGCATTCACAAAGCGAGCGACAAGTCCGTCAAGATGCGTTCTTATGTGTGAGGTTATATATGCGCGCAATTCGAAAACATGACATGTCCTTATGTGTCATCATTGCATACATCCTTGTTTGTGAATAAGAATAAGATGTTTAACGCGATATCTTTCATAACAAATTAAAGATGATATTTGATAATTGTTAATTATAATTAAGATTTAGAAATCGGAATAAACTATTGCGTTTGTTTAAAGACTATTATTTAATAATCGGGTATTAACGATGATATCTGAGATCTGTTTGTATGTAATTGTTAATTAAGATAATTAAAACTTATAAATCAGACTGAAATATTGCATTTGTTACAAAG
>NW_012036412.1:0-345 GCF_000956235.1 Wasmannia auropunctata | reverse complement strand
TTGTAAATATTTTTGTCTCTTTTTAAGCATACAAGCATATAAAGAAACGTTGCATCACCAGATTTTAATTCTAACGCTTTCTACAATTACAAATTACAATAATGATTAATATTATACGGTAATCATGATAATTTGCGAGATCATTTTCATAATTTTTACAAAATATATCTCATTATTTGAATTGCAAATTAATATCCATATTATTTACAAAATATTTACAATTTTAATTATTCGATTCGCTCCTCTGCTAAAAGATTAATTTTAGTAAAATTCTTAAAGTAGTAGAATGTATAATGTGCTTTACTCATTTCTGCATCCTTTACGTATCTTATAGGAAAGTTGTTC
>NW_012036411.1:0-382 GCF_000956235.1 Wasmannia auropunctata | reverse complement strand
TCATCCAAGGTGTCCAAACACTAGCTAAAGATGGCCAAGGTCATTGGCCTTTATCAATGTCATGATCCTAAACAACATTCAAAAGATTTTAACTAGTGTTCGGACACCTTGGATGATGCCAATGCCGACGGTACTTCAACTTTCAAGCTTCATAACTCAAGATTTATTTCATAAGAAAATATTTTATCTGTATGTTTTGGAAAGCTCTCGAAGTGTGCTACAAGAATGTTTAATGAAAAATGGGGGGTTCTATTTAAAAAATTCAAAGTGACCTTGTCCTGACCTTGACGACGCCACTCAGGATCAAACCAATGTTATCATCTTATGTCCCCCCTACAACTTTTGTCTGAAATATTTTTCCTAGTGTGCTTATTTTTCGAGA
>NW_012036410.1:0-338 GCF_000956235.1 Wasmannia auropunctata | reverse complement strand
ACCAAGCGGTGCGGAAGGCGGTGGCAAAGGAACGGCGGAAGATAGCTGGCAGGCACGGCAACCCAAAATATATCCCAGCGGCTATGGCGCTGGGATATATGCAAACACCATCACCGCCGCCACCAGGATATGTGGCACCATATGTCCCAGCGCCATCGCCGCCGGGATATATTCCAGCACCTTTACCAGGGTATCCTGGCGCTCCAGTGCCGTCGCCACCACCGGGGTACGTTCCAGCGCCGTCGCCACCATCGGGATACGTGCCAGCGCCGTCGCCACCACCGGGGTTTATTCCGGCGGCAGGTTACGCCCCGTCAGCGGGATACGTTCCACCGACG
>NW_012036409.1:0-383 GCF_000956235.1 Wasmannia auropunctata | reverse complement strand
TATTAAGAAACTGGAAGAACGACGGCAAAAAAAATTGTTCAAAACAGAGAATATAGAATAGTAAATGGAAGAAAAAAGAATAAACAGAGTGGAACTGATGATTATTATGGACCAAAATCGCATCAAGCAGATATTCCACTTCACAGATTTGAAGAATTAAAACGACACCATTTACAAAAATTGACCGAAGATGCAACTAATTGGCAACAAATAGAACGGGAGACGAGAGACCAAAGTAATTGTGAGTTATGGCAATTACTGAGGAGAGATTTGTTGACAGCATCTAATTTCGGAGTCGTGTGTCGTAGGAGATCAACAACGTCTTGTGCACCGACTGTAAAAAATATTTTGTTCCTCCATCTGTTAGTACTGAAGCTATAATA
>NW_012036408.1:0-530 GCF_000956235.1 Wasmannia auropunctata | reverse complement strand
TTTGCACTGAAAAAAAAATTACTTAAAACAAAAAAATTTTACTTGCTTCAAGAAATTATTTTTTTGAGGGGTACCTGAAACATATTTATTTGTTTTAAGTAATTTTTTTTCTCAGTGTATGTACGGTATTTTACAGTATTTCAAAATTTTATAATATTAAATGTTTATACCTACCCATATATGTACAAATATATACACAAAAATTCACACACACACACACACACACACACACACATAAAGCGTTTGTATATGGATTATATATAGATTAAGCGTTTTATCCCGAATTTATCAAGCCTAATAATTTATTGATCCGCAGTGCAGTTAAATAATACACTTTTTTTTAAATTAATTAAATATATATATATATTTATTACTTAAAAAAATAGTTTATTATTAATTAAGAAGTATCAAACGAAGGGCTAGTGAGCCTTGCACGAAGTTAGTGCTGAAATTACGTATATTTAACAACAATAATTATTACCCAAACGTTTCGGCTCCGCATTGAGCCATCTTCAGTGGGTAAAAATACA
>NW_012036407.1:0-403 GCF_000956235.1 Wasmannia auropunctata | reverse complement strand
TATAAAATCATTTAAAAAATTAATTGTATAAAATACACATAAACTTACTTCATTTCCAGATAATTTGAAAAAATAATTACAAATCATGAATGGCACAGAAGCATCGTGGAACAGTATTGACTCAGAGGAGATTGTTATTTCTGGTATTACTGGCAGATTTCCTAATTCAGATAACGTGAATGAATTACGAGAAAATTTATTTAATAAAATTGATCTCGTTAGAGCAGATCATGAGTCGATGGAAAATAGGTAATTAATTAATATATTTATATAGTTGTACATTATAGTTTTACATTTATGTTTGATTTGTAGATAGCATATGCCACTTATTCTGCACTAATTTGCCTAAATTAAAGATTGTAAGATTCATATTTAAACATATTATTAAGCAAGATTCGCTTTA
>NW_012036406.1:0-866 GCF_000956235.1 Wasmannia auropunctata | reverse complement strand
TTATTTAATTTTAAAGGAAAAATATTCAATGTTTAACAGTAAACTATTTATTGCATACATATAATAAATGTAATCATAAAACAAATACCAGGCTATTATTCATAATTATTAAAAAAAATCTGTAATTTTATTCTGCGTTAATGTATTTATACATAAATTGATCAATGTCTTTTTATTGATAATCAAAGCAAAGCATATGTTGTCCTCAATATTATTATATCTTTCTATAAAATTTTGTAAAACGTATATTGCTGTTCAGGCTTGTTTAGTCGATATTGTAGGCGTTATAAAGGCAGTGACAATAGAAGTTTGACTTATATTATATGCTGTATATAGGTATGAACGACTTGTAAAGGTCTGGTCTACTTTGAATTCGAGTTACAGAGGAAAAATATAACATTAATTAATATCTGACAAACAATTCGATTTAAAGTAAGTTTAAAGTAAGTAGAATTACTTCTAATTCTCAATTCAAAGGATATCACAGTGTTACGAACAATTAGAACCAGTTGACAATTGACAAGTATAAAATCATTTAAAAAATTAATTGTATAAAATACACATAAACTTACTTCATTTCCAGATAATTTGAAAAAATAATTACAAATCATGAATGGCACAGAAGCATCGTGGAACAGTATTGACTCAGAGGAGATTGTTATTTCTGGTATTACTGGCAGATTTCCTAATTCAGATAACGTGAATGAATTACGAGAAAATTTATTTAATAAAATTGATCTCGTTAGAGCAGATCATGAGCGATGGAAAATAGGTAATTAATTAATATATTTATATAGTTGTACATTATAGTTTTACATTTATGTTTGATTTGTAGATAGAATATGCCACTTATTCTGCACTAATTT
>NW_012036405.1:0-661 GCF_000956235.1 Wasmannia auropunctata | reverse complement strand
AAAAGTAGAGATTTCAAGCTGTAAAATGTTTTTTTGTGAACATCTCGATACGATCATTTTTTACGAAGTTACACTCTTTTGAATTTTGCCTATTTTTGGAGGATAGAGTAAGTGATGCTTTAATTTTGTTGAGAAGTGTATATACATATATATATATATATATATTTATATATATATATAATAAATTAAAAGAATAATGAAATTAAAAAATGAAATTAAGAATGAAATTAAAAGAATAATTAATAAATTTAAATTTATTTGATTTTCAAAAAAATAAAAAAATATATATCTTTAGATAAAAAATTATTTAAAGACATAATAATCTATAAAATGTTATATATTGCAAATTAAATATCCGAATTCGTAGCATAACAATAACATATACTAAATAATAAAAATATATAATATATAGCAAAATATAGACTGGAAAGAATAAATCCTTCGTATCGAAGTATCATTAGCTCAGCGTTAGTGTATAAGTTTGATGTTCAAGGGATCTCAGTTTCGAATCTCGATGTGTTTTCAAAAATTGTAAACCTGCGTATAAATTGTAATTAATAAAATAAAAATAATGCGAAATAGTGTTAAACACAAATTAAACTCTAGAAACAATAACATGTAATCGTAAATTAAAAAAAAAAATTTTTTTTAAATTTTTTTT
>NW_012036404.1:0-597 GCF_000956235.1 Wasmannia auropunctata | reverse complement strand
AAATTTAATAATTCTAACAAACGATACAAATGTTCAAGATTGACTAATTTTTTATGTAAAATTAAATGCATATTTATTTATTAAAAACTTATTTAATCTTAAAATATAACATAATAGTTATTTAAAGGGTATAGCGGATTAAGGAGGTGATTTCGGGCCCCGCGCGGAATCGATCGTCATAGTGGGCAAAATGTCCATCCAGATAAAAGAAAATTTTGTGCCAAGTTTTATTTCAGAAGACCCACACAATTTCGAAATATTACAAGAGATGTGATTTTTTTGATATTTTTTTTCTCCGCCAAATTTGAATTAATCTTTACAAAAAAATCATGGTTACAAAGGCTATCCATATACATAAGTTTGAATTTTGTTGTCGTTCTGTGCTGAAAATTTTGTTTTTAAAAAAATCCAGAATATTTTAAATCGCATTTTCTCTAGATCTAAAAAATTGGCCACTTTAAAAAAAATTCAGTAGATAAGTCTTATGCCATATTATAATCGATATTTTTTTCAGATTTTTTTATTTGGTGGAACGTGGTGAAAAAAAATAAAATCGGTTTTTTTCTTATTTTTCGGCCTTAAATGTATTCGGTTGAC
>NW_012036403.1:0-433 GCF_000956235.1 Wasmannia auropunctata | reverse complement strand
TCGAAGAATTAAGTGTCTTCTAGGTCTCGCCTCTCTCTCGCCTTTCTCGTCTCTTTTACAGCTCTCTCGTCTCCTTAACAATTTTCTCGTCTCTTTCTCAGAACCCTCATTTGTCTCATGACTCTCTCGACTCTTTAACAATTCTGTCGTTTCTTTTTCAGTACTCTCGCCCTTCTCACAACTCTCTCGTCTCTTCTACAGTTTTCTTATCTTTCTCACGGCTCTCTCGTATTCCTCACATCTTTCTCGTCTGTTTCTCTGTTTTCTCATCTCTTTCTCAGAACCATCATCTCCCTTTCGACTTTTTCGTCTTTTTTATGGCTTTCACCTTTCTTTCAAGACTCTCGTCTTTCTAACAATTTCTTGTCTCTTTCTCGGTACCTTCGCTTCTATCACGGCTCTCTTGTCTCTGTCACGAGTTTCTCGACTCTCC
>NW_012036402.1:0-323 GCF_000956235.1 Wasmannia auropunctata | reverse complement strand
TCCGATGTGCACTATAGGGAGTTAGCAATCGGATTTTGCACATTGTGTGAGTGCGGGCGTGTGTAAAACATACACATATACACACACGGTGTGCAAAATCCGATCGTCAACCAACTTATAGTGCACATCGGGTAATGTTGATCATACATGAAAATGCTGTAACTTTGTGAAAAAAAATCGTAGCGACTTGTTTTTTTTTTTCAAATTAAAGAGAAAGATTTCAACTTTATGACGCTGGAAACCGCATCCCCGGGAAAAATTTTAGCAAGTCCGTGCACTCGTTCAAACTTTGCAATTTTCAGTGTGGCAAACATGCTCTCAGA
>NW_012036401.1:0-497 GCF_000956235.1 Wasmannia auropunctata | reverse complement strand
TGGTCGCTGGAGCCGGTCCTGGATCTCTCGTTTCAACTGGGACCGGTAGCGCCGTGGCAGATATTGTTGACGAAATTCTCTGCAGAATTCGTCCCAGGAAGTCCAAGAGTCTCGGTTATTACGATACCATAGCAGTGTTTCTCCTCGGAGGAGCTCGGGGAGGCCCATCAGGAGTTGCTCCCCGGAGTAACCGTAGCCCTGGCGGAGTTCCTCCAACCTTTCCAAGAACGAGAGGGGTTCCTTGCCATCAAAATGGCACCCCCACTTGCGAATCTGATTCATGATCTTGGCGGTGTCTGGAACGTTCTCGCCCGGCGGATTTATCTTATGGTCTTCCGAAATTTCCTCGCTGGAGCCACTCGGACTCTCTTTCACGGAGTCCCCTGCTTCTTCTTCACTGGGCTCCCCTGGTCTCTCTCCACTGGGGCTGGTGGAACGGTGCTGAACGGTCTCGAATTCGCTAAGGCGGCGTCGGAGGTCGGCAATAGTACCGGTGC
>NW_012036400.1:0-390 GCF_000956235.1 Wasmannia auropunctata | reverse complement strand
TGTGTACGGTATTCCGCTCGCTAATAAAAAGGTTCCGGGCCTGATGAAAGATGAAAACAATGGCGCAATCAAGACTGAATTCGTCGGGCTTAGAGCAAAGATGTATGCCTTGCGTGTTGATGGTAAAAAAGATACAAAAAAGGTAAAAGGTGTCAAGAGTAATGTCGTAGCAAAATCGATAACATTTAACGATTACGTGCGATGTCTGCTGGACAAAACCGAAACGACACGACAGCAATCTTGCATAAGATCAAAGTTGCACGAAGTGTATACGATAAATACAAAATTACCTTTTTAAAAAAAGAGGTAAAAAAAACGCCAAGTATACGCGTCCTCCGTACAAATGTTTAGCTATCAAAAATTAGCGCCAAAAATTTGAAGTTATTAGTA
>NW_012036399.1:0-463 GCF_000956235.1 Wasmannia auropunctata | reverse complement strand
AACCGAATTTTCATAGTCGTAGCATCTTTTCGGAGAATCTGGTCGCGGTAGAAATGCGCAAACTCGAGGTACAAGTTTAACAAACCAATCAACGTGGGTATGTGTATTCTCGACATATCCAAGACTTGTTTGTACGAATTTCACCACGACTACATGCTACCTTCTTTTCAAGAAAAGTGTAAAGTAATGTACACAGATACTGATAGTTTAATTTACCACATTGAATGCGACGATGTTTATGAAATCATGAAGCGTGACATTAGAAAATTTGATACTAGCGATTACGCGGTTGGTAATGTGTACGGTATTCCGCTCGCTAATAAAAAGGTTCCGGGCCTGATGAAAGATGAAAACAATGGCGCAATCAAGACTGAATTCGTCGGGCTTAGAGCAAAGATGTATGCCTTGCGTGTTGATGGTAAAAAAGATACAAAAAAGGTAAAAGGTGTCAAGAGTAATGTCG
>NW_012036398.1:0-380 GCF_000956235.1 Wasmannia auropunctata | reverse complement strand
ACTGCCATTGAAAGAGCCATGGCGATTAAAGTAATTCAGGAGAATTGTTTTATGCGGAAACAGGAGGGAGGAAAAAGAATTTTTATTTTGAAGAAAAGGAAAAGATAAAGGGGGAAGGGTTCGGTAACGGAACAAAAGACAATTCGGTTAAAGGGACGTCAAAGAGAGATTTAAATTCTAAACCAAAATTTTTACGCGGGGAGAGGGAGTGTTGGCAGTGTAGAGCAAAGGGGCACTTCCGATCGGAATGTCCTTCTGTAACAACTGAAAGGAAGGGAAACTCGGGTTAACCGAGCTTTGCGGGGCGAGTTCGGTTTTTGAAGGGAAAGCCCCGAGAAAGGAATTTTGTAGCGTTAGAGTTGGTAAGAGGATTAAAAATT
>NW_012036397.1:0-590 GCF_000956235.1 Wasmannia auropunctata | reverse complement strand
TAAAATGTGAATTAAATAAAAAATAAAATGAAATAGAACATGATATAATTTAAATAAAAAAATAAGTAATGATATAAGTAAAATAAATAAAGTCAAGTAAATAAACAAATATTATATAAAATATAAATCAAATCAATAAAAAATAAAATAAAATAGAACATGATATGAATTTAAAAAAAAGGAATAAGTAAACTATATATCAAATAAATAAACAAATAAAGAATGAAACAAATAAATTAAAATACAATGAAACAAAAATAAAATGTAATAAAATAAATAAGAAATTAATGTTAAAATATAATAAAGTAGAAAAGACAAAATAAAATAAATATTTTTGTATTTGTATGAACAATATATAAATTTGTTAAAGTATGTTAATGCGATCGGCGCTCAGGCACAAGGGCACATGCACCTGGCGAAGGAGCACGAGCCGAGCACGTGGCCACGCGCCGAGCACGTAGTCACGCGCTGCGACGTCACGTCACCCCCAACGCAGGGGGTGCTGCCATTGATTGCGCATCGAGCCCGATCGACGAGGCTTTTGCGTGCGAACTTTCAACGCGAGAGACGAGTGAACGTGCGTGCGAGTG
>NW_012036396.1:0-418 GCF_000956235.1 Wasmannia auropunctata | reverse complement strand
TGGTTTTATGGTTATGTTTGTATCATTGTCGAAACGTGAACATATGAGTGAACGTCTCGTGTGTCAGTAAATCGTCGTGTGTTAGTGAATTGTTGCATGCTTCTTTCTACGAGTGATTTTTCAGTCGACGAATAATTAATCAATAATAATTAATAGATAATTAATAGTCGTGTATTAATAAATCGCCGTGTGTTTCTTCGTGTGATGTTTCAATGGATAGATAATTAATCGACAGTGATTGTAAAGTACGTAACAGATAGATGCATTAGTTGATTTTTCGTGATTTCCAGTGAATTGTTCGTATGTGAATCGAGTGTGAAATGTTGAAGCGACACGTTATGTAAAAAAAAGAATTAACTAAATAATAATCTGATCTGTGTCAGTTAGTGATAACGTCTGCATTAAAATTAACGAAAAT
>NW_012036395.1:0-466 GCF_000956235.1 Wasmannia auropunctata | reverse complement strand
TTTTCATATTCATTTCACGGCTACGAGTGATAAGAACTATTGTTAGAACTCTTGGGGTGCTATTCAGAACTGTCGACAGAACTGCCGGAACTGTTAATTTTTCGCCCTCGGGACTTAGAAATTTTTCGAAACGTGGAACGAAAAATCGCGATATCTTTTTTGATATTAATTTCACGGCTTCGAGTGATAAGAACTATTGTTAGAATTCTTGGTGTGCTACCCAGAACTTTCGACAGAACTGCCGGAACTGTTAAAAAAAATTTTTACTACAAAATTTTTCAATTCGTGAAAACGAAAAATCGCGATATCTTTTTTGATATTAATTTCACGGCTTCGAGTGATAAGAACTATTGTTAGAACTCTTGGGGTGCTACCCAGAACTCTCGACAGAACTGCCGGAACTGTTAAAAATTTTTTCGCCTTCGGGACTTAGAAATTTTTCGATCCGTGAAACGAAAAATCGCGA
>NW_012036394.1:0-349 GCF_000956235.1 Wasmannia auropunctata | reverse complement strand
GATCTCTCTCTGTTTTTGTTCGCTTTAGCAATCGCCCAATGCAAAGAACGGAAATTTGTACACGCGCGCATCTAGACCTTGCCGCCGCGGGGAAGAGGGAACCGCGCTCGCCCCTGCCGCCGCTTGCGAGTCCCGGTGAGATATATAACATACTGGAGTGAGCCTTGGGGTGGTGGGGATGGCCGAACTGTGCAACAGTAGTGCGAGAATGACAGCCATGCAGCTTGGGGATTGCTGCCTCACTTTAACTGACATTATCAAAGTGAGGCAGCAATCCCCAAGCCGCATGGCCGTCACTCTCGCACAGCGGCTACCCCCACCACGCGTTTTCTTAGGAAGGCTCACTCCA
>NW_012036393.1:0-343 GCF_000956235.1 Wasmannia auropunctata | reverse complement strand
ATCTTTTCCAGAAGATAAAGTATGATGATGAAGATATATTTTATCGATACGTAAGAATGAGAAGAGAAACTTTCAACCTTTCTATTTGAAATGACAAAGCCTTTTTTAACAAAATTAAGCAGACGCGCATTTAATCCAGAGCAACGGTTGGCCATAACACTAAGGTATTTGTTTTGTTACATATTGTTAAATTAAAAAACGAGATATTAGTAAGATAATATTATTTTTGCGAATGTTTTAAGTATGTTTTGCGTAGTATTTTTTCTATCTACATATCGAAATTATTTTTTACAGATATTTAGCGTCAGGAGATCAAATATTATCTATCGCGCTGGCTTTCAGA
>NW_012036392.1:0-520 GCF_000956235.1 Wasmannia auropunctata | reverse complement strand
CATTACGAATACAAATAAAGATGCGACAAAATTTGTTACGAATTTTGCAAGATTCCTCGACGTGAATTAAAAATCGCACATAAATGCGGTTTACAGCATTCGAAAGCGTGAATCTTTACCTTTAATTTGCGCACTCGTTGAGCATTTTGCGATTTTTTTTCACCGAGTTATTTAATGAATTGAAGCATAAGGATCATTTTTACTTCAATGTTGAATAACTTGGTGAAAAAAAATCGCACAATGTTCGCCGACAGCTCAAATTAAAACTAAAGATTCACGCTTTCGAAAACTGTAAGCCGCATTTATGTGCGAAATTTAATTCAGATCATGGAACCTTGCAAAGTTTGGGGGAGATTTTGAGATTTGTCGTTTTGTCATACTTGTCATTTTGACGAGATTTTTTTGCGAACTTTGCAAAGTTCCAGAAAATAAAATAAAAATCGCACGCAAATGAAGTTTACATCGTTCGAAAGCGTAAATCTTTAGCTTTAATTTTAGCACCCGATCAGCAATGTGCGAT
>NW_012036391.1:0-430 GCF_000956235.1 Wasmannia auropunctata | reverse complement strand
TTAAATTCTGCACGCGTGAAAAATGGTACGCATGCATCTTATTGTCTTTTAAAATTCGCTGAGTGGTCGTGAATGACAAATTAAGCATATTGGCGATATTTCGAATGCTCCTCGTTGGATCTTCTTCGATTGCCTCAAGTACAGCTTCTTTATTTGCCTCATTTCTAGCACGACGCTGGTGGTCTTCTTCACTCCGTGATCGGATTAGTGATCCAGTATTTCTTGCCCGATTAATTAATCGTAAAATTACATTTCCATTAGGATGTCTGGTATTCGGAAAACGTTCAGCGAATAATCTTGCAGTGGCTTCTGCATTTCGTCCACATTCGCCGTACAATATTATCATCTCACAATATTCTTGAGTTGAATATTCCATGATAATTTTATCAACCACAAATCTGTCTCTTATCTGACAAAAATCTCGGATACA
>NW_012036390.1:0-382 GCF_000956235.1 Wasmannia auropunctata | reverse complement strand
TTTCTCCTTTCAATTTGCTCTTATTCCTCATCACCTCTCTTTTATTTCCTCACTCTCCAACTTAACTAATAGTACCGTTCCACTTTGTCTACAAAACACTACCCCCCTTCTACCCCCAGCTTTTCCTTAAACCAGCTTTTTATCCACTCCGCACATTTCTTCCTATCCCTTTCTATTTCCCTTTTAATTTTCAACCCTCTCATTATCACATTATTTCGTCTTTCCTCTCTCTCTTTATCCGACACAAATCTCTTCAGCCTTTCTATCTCTCTCACACTTAACCTATCCTCGCTCCCCCTTGATCCCGAACTAACCGACCCTGCGCTTCTTACACTTCTCACACTTCTGCCATCTCTACTCTCACTTCTCACTCTTTCTTCCT
>NW_012036389.1:0-419 GCF_000956235.1 Wasmannia auropunctata | reverse complement strand
GCATGTTTCGCATGGTCGGTGGTAGCTGCTCTATATCCAACTAAAAGTCACGCGGAACGGGAATCGTCGTATCCGCATTATAAATCTGTGTTAAATCTCAAAGACATTCAATTTCCAATGACGTTAAGTCAAATAAAAAAGTTTGAGAATCTCAACGCAATCTCCATCAACGTATATCGAAAACGTGGAACAAGTATCGATCCTACCGATTCACCTCGCTGACACGAAGAAGGAGAAGCATGTTAATTTACTGTACGTGGAGAAAGATGGTGTGGGACATTTCACATGGATCAAGAATTTGTCCCGCCTCGTTAGCTCGCAACTGAGCAAAAAGAAGAATAAGAAATACATTTGTGATAGGTATGTATAATAAAAACTTTAAAAAATTTCTTTTGAAATAAACAATTCAACAATGTAAA
>NW_012036388.1:0-462 GCF_000956235.1 Wasmannia auropunctata | reverse complement strand
TATCCCCTGTGTGCCTTGTCGACTCAGTTATATTGAACTTGTTAGTTAATATAAATAAGTTTAATCCTTTGCACGCGGGATGTCATATTCAGTTACCGCGAGAAATTATAACGAAGAAAGCGGTCGTGAACGTGCAATCTATGGACAATGCATGTTTCGCATGGTCGGTGGTAGCTGCTCTATATCCAACTAAAAGTCACGCGGAACGGGAATCGTCGTATCCGCATTATAAATCTGTGTTAAATCTCAAAGACATTCAATTTCCAATGACGTTAAGTCAAATAAAAAAGTTTGAGAATCTCAACGCAATCTCCATCAACGTATATACCATCGAGAACGTGGAACAAGTATCGATCCTACCGATTCGCCTCGCTGACACGAAGAAGGAGAAGCATGTTAATTTACTGTACGTGGAGAAAGATGGTGTGGGACATTTCACATGGATCAAGAATTTGTCCCGCC
>NW_012036387.1:0-358 GCF_000956235.1 Wasmannia auropunctata | reverse complement strand
GACCGTCGCGACGATCAGCTGACTACACGCGTCGCATAACATGCGTTTACATTCTCTCTCTCTCTCGTCTTTTTCACACACACACACACACGCACGCACGCCGCACGCAATATCTACCTTTTGAAAGATTTGTCGACTTCTCGAAAAAGATGGATTAATTCTCATGTGATTTCCACGTAATGAGTGTTTATTTTAATAAATTTTCAATAGTTTTAATGCAAACGTCACAAGTTATCACTGACACAGATCAAATAATTAGATAATTCTTTTTTTTTACAAACCGTGTCACTTCAATATTTCACACTCAATTCACATACAAATTATGCATTCGAAGAAATTACGAGAAATCTCTAATGTA
>NW_012036386.1:0-333 GCF_000956235.1 Wasmannia auropunctata | reverse complement strand
TGTACNCGGGACCGTCGCGACGATCAGCTGACTACACGCGCGCATAAACATGCGTTTACGTTCTCTCTCTCTTTCTCTTTTTTACTACACACACACACACGCACGCACGCCGCACGCAATATCTTACCTTTTGAAAGATTTGTCGACTTCTCGAAAAAGATGGATTAATTCCCATGTGATTTCCACGTAATGAGTGTTTATTTTAATAAATTTTCAATAGTTTTAATGCAAACGTCACAAGTTATCACTGACACAGATCAAATAATTAGATAATTCTTTTTTTTTTACAAACCGTGTCACTTCAATATTTCACACTCAATTCACATACAAATA
>NW_012036385.1:0-335 GCF_000956235.1 Wasmannia auropunctata | reverse complement strand
AGTAGCTCAGAATATCTACCATCGTCAGAAGACGAAGATTTATTGGATGATAATAATAATGAATTGGTTGATAAGTTGCTTCAAAAAGAAAAGTCGATATTAAGTATAAATAATATCGTTACAAAATTGACTTTTTTAAAAAAAGTAAAAAGGGTGCCAAGTGTTAGCGTGCTCCTCGAACAAAATTTGATGTTTATGATCTCCTTTTCGAACAAAAAACAGGTGTACAAAATTAACAATAAAACCTAAGCGGTACATCTATTATTGTACAAAATTGAACAATGAAACCTAAGCGGTACATCTATTATCGAACAAAATTTGATGTTTATGATCTT
>NW_012036384.1:0-399 GCF_000956235.1 Wasmannia auropunctata | reverse complement strand
TTTTGCATTGCAATATCTCCGCTCGTAGGACATGTAGAAAAAAATAAACACACTTTCATTATATAAATCGAACCCAAGCTATCGATTAAGCCTACTTGGAATTTAATCGGTTCGACCGTTATTAAGATTTCAAAATCTCGGGTGCTCGCAACGCGACGGCTCGCGTTAAGAGACCCGGCATGGCTTGTTAAACACTTGACACCAAGCCACTACCGTGTCTCCTGACCTTTTATTTTTATTTTAACACTTTCATTTGTAGAATAATAAGAAGAATAATGTTATGTAAAAAATCATACTTTTATTTTAAAAAATAACGGTGACCTTTATAATCAAGAAAATGATTTTTTCAGCAATTGATTTTACCATTATTTGCTCTCATCTAAATCATACAGCTGTTGT
>NW_012036383.1:0-351 GCF_000956235.1 Wasmannia auropunctata | reverse complement strand
TAAACGACAAAATGTAACGACGTGTAACCAATAAAGAATTGTTACAAGAAAACAAAAAATTAAAATGTTTAGATATTCCAAAAGAAACTACAACTGTTACTGATGCTGTTGCTATTGCTTCAGAGGAAGAAGACTGCATTTTAGTTAGTCATTCTATACTAGACAATTTGACACAAAGTGAAATAACAAGACGTAAAAAAGTATTAGATGACACTATTATTGATCTTTCTGCCGTGGAAAACAATGTCTGGTCCAAAGCTGGTAAATTAAATGACGAGTCATTGGATCTATTTTTACGGATTGTGAGAGAAACTTCATCCTTCGAAACTCAAAGCGTACAATATATAGAGT
>NW_012036382.1:0-384 GCF_000956235.1 Wasmannia auropunctata | reverse complement strand
GACATATGCCCATTAGAGAACCAGAATATATTTTGAAAGCAAAAGAAAAGTCCAAAATAGTAGGCAATTGAAATACTAAACGTCAAAATGTAACGACGTGTACCAATAAAGAGTTGTTACAAGAAAACAAAAAATTAAAATGTTTTGATATTCCAAAAGAAACTACAACTGTTACTGATGCTGTTGCTATTGCTTCAGAGGAAGAAGACTGTATTTTAGTTAGTCATTCTATACTAGACAATTTGACACAAAGTGAAATAACAAGACGTAAAAAAGTATTAGATGACACTATTATTGATCTTTCTGCCGTGGAAAACAATGTCTGGTCCAAAGCTGGTAAATTAAATGACGAGTCATTGGATCTATTTTTACGGATTGTGAGAG
>NW_012036381.1:0-752 GCF_000956235.1 Wasmannia auropunctata | reverse complement strand
AAGAATTAAAGAGTAAATAAGTGAGAAAAATTCTGTATGTATCTACATACAGACACGTACACAGTAAGCAAAAATCAAAGTCCAAAACTTTAATATGTATATATATATATTTAAACGTTTATATATTAACGTTTATATATTATGTTATATACATTATTAGCCTTATATACATATATGTATATAAGGCTAATACTTCTGATTTAAAGTGTAACACATTAATCTCTTCTTCATATTTTATTAAAAAAGATTAATACTTTATGATGTAGTTTTTCTTTTAAGAATCAATTTTTGTTTAACAAAATATTATAATACTGCTAACAATATTTTTTGTAATCAACAGATATGTCGAAACATGTTTTTAAGAGAAAAAGGAATTAAAGGAATAAAATGGACAGAAGGAAAGAAAGAAAAATAAGAGTTTTGAAATAAAGAGAATTAAATTTATTGATCTTTTATAAAATATTACATACATGTTGCTTCACCTTCGTGGTACATACTTAATTGCCAGATGCTGTGTCTAATTATTTGCACAGCATCTGACAATTGTATGTATGTAATACATTAATCTCTTCTTCATATTTTATTAAAAAAGATTAATACTTTATGATGTAGTTTTTCTTTTAAGAATCAATTTTTGTTTAACAAAATATTATAATACTGCTAACAATATTTTTTGTAATCAACAGATATGTCGAAACATGTTTTTAAGAGAAAAAGGAATTAAAGGAATAAAATTGTGACAGAAGGAAAGA
>NW_012036380.1:0-734 GCF_000956235.1 Wasmannia auropunctata | reverse complement strand
CTCAAGTATTATTACAAAGAATTAAAAAAATAGAACAAAAATGAGAAAAAAATTTAATCAAAAAGAAAATTTATGTAAAAAACACTTGGTGCTTCTAGACCAAATAAAGAAGGCAGTAAAGATAATATACCTGGTTCCCCGGGCGGGTGTATGGCACTGAGCCTGCAGCCCCAACCCGCGAGGAGAGCGGAGTAAACCGCAACCAGGCGCGTCCCCGGGTGGCGGATAGGGGCATGGCCTTCAGAGAAGGTTAGCTGCGAATAACCCTTCGGGGGAATAAGCAGCCGCGGACCAAATCCGGGCCGTAACTGGCTCGTTAGCCCTTCGGGGCGCCCGTGTTAGGGCCACTTGGCGGTATTTGCTAAGTAGGGCCGACGCGGTAGGTCCTTGGTCGTGGTGACTGCGTCACTATAAAGCCGCGGCTTATGGATACGGACGGTAGCTGGTCGCCACGCCGGGCAAGGTGGGGCCGGGTCGTAGCGACCTCACCCCATCCGTCCGTGGGGCCCCCCGCGTAGCGGCACCTGTCACGGTGTCCGCATTGTCGGAGGTGTGGGACCCCCGAAAGCTTCGGCAAGTAGGGAGCTGGAGCCCAGCGCTGAGATGGATTATTCCTCGGCTCGTGGCATATGTTGGCTCCCCGGGGGAACTCGGGGTCTTAAGGGCATGCCCTGGCCTTCGCAGCCGTGACGGGTGGTGGGGTTGAAACGAGTTATGAGTTTCTTAAATTCTAA
>NW_012036379.1:0-665 GCF_000956235.1 Wasmannia auropunctata | reverse complement strand
AAAGTTGAATAACTCGGTGAAAAAAAATCGCACAATGCTGATCGAGTGCGCAAATTAAAGGTAAAGATTCACACTTTCAAACGCTGTAAGTCGCATTTGTATGCGATTTTTATTTTACTCCATGGAACTTCGCAAATTTAGTAAAAAAAATTTAGATTTGATGCATCTCCATTTGCATCCGTGCAGCTTTGTAAAGAATCAGTAAGTCATTTAATGAATTATGGATTTCAAAAGTAGAGACTTTAAGATGTGAAATGCTTTTTCGATCGTTATGTTACGATAATTTTTGACAAAGTTGCTCTATCTTGAATTTTTAGAAATTATCGATATATTAACGCAGTGTCCGGTCAATTAGTTTGGTGACTGTATATATATACCTATATATGTATATGTGTGTATATACATGCATGCGTATATATAAATGCAAATTTAAGAAATTAGTATTAAATAAAAATTAAAAACTATTAATTTCTAATTCTTTTAAAATACTTACTTTATTTTTTTCGTTACATTATTTCGTAATATCTATTAAATATACCTTCATTATTGATATTTTTATTAATTTGAACGTCGAACATAAACGGGAACATTAATACGTAGTCAGCTTATTGCTTTTAATAGAATTTGTTTTTTATATTCTTTATTATTTTTTTATTAAAGATTTA
>NW_012036378.1:0-308 GCF_000956235.1 Wasmannia auropunctata | reverse complement strand
ATCGGGTACACCAATGCCTAGTAATGCCCAATTTCTGGGCATTACTGCCAAATTTTTTACGTAATGCCCACTAATGCCTAGTAATGCCCATAGTAATGCCCATAGTAATGCCCATAGTAATGCCCACTAATGCCTAGTAATGCCCATAATGCATAATGCCTAGCTCGATGCCTAGTAATGCCCTCTAAATACCTAGTAATACCCTTTATAAATGCCTAGTAATGCCCAAATAATACCTAAATGTTTCTGTTAATAATAAAATAGAAAATATAATGAATCTGTCTCTTATACACATCTCTGAGCGGGCT
>NW_012036377.1:0-2686 GCF_000956235.1 Wasmannia auropunctata | reverse complement strand
GAGTTCAGACGTGTGCTCTTCCGATCTTTTCTTTTCTCTAACTTGATAAGTGGTAGTGTCTTTAAAAATTATTACATTAAAATTATTACATTTGTAATTAATGATTACATTCGTCAAAGTGTTGTTTAATTATTATTTTCAAATTCAAAGATACGAAACATTTATGACATTAGACATATAACTTAGGACATTATTTATAAAAATATGGTGATACTGAATAATGGGAAAAGAAATAAAAATAATAATGTTTTACCCTCTCCCCCTACAAACATGTTTTTATGTAGCATCTGTTACACGAAATAATAATATCATACATTGCAATATAAAGTATTGCTACATAATACATAACTATACAAAAAAAACATTACAGAATATTTGCAAATTTGTACATATAACCTCTTCTTGTCAGTAGCGAAAATCTGTAGTAATGTGTAACTGTAAATTAGCAATAGGATTACACTTGACTTATCGAATAATGACTTCAATATGAAAACGTTAAAGAAGACATTATTAACACGCTTATATAGCAGGCCACATTAGCAAAATGCCTATGCTATTGTTTAACTTTGTATAAATGTATACGGCCAAATAAAATGATTAATAACGCACATTTAAATATTTGTGTGAAAATACGCTCAAATTTAAGAAGAATGAGGAAGTATGTGTAATTAAATGTTAAAATGTAACATAGAAACGTTTTGAAATGCCTGAAAGTAAAAATGCATAATAAATGTCTAGTTATTGTATATTGACATTTTAAGTACTTTTTAAGCGTAACGGCAGGCTACTAAACAAATGATTCCATAAGTAATTAGTAGAAATCGCTATTTAATAAAGCAAAGATATTAAAAGGAATTTATTATATCTACGCTGATCATAATACTACATTCTCTATGATATAAGTAACTAATTTCTTAGATTTATAATTACATTTTAATTTTAACATATTATGATTTTAATATATTATGTGTAAAAAATATTTTTAGTTTTTATTGGTTTATAATTATGTAATTTTATGAGTTTGCAACATTTTAATAGAAATGGGGATTATATATAGACGAAAGTAATTTGTAAAGTATTTACGGAGAACGAAATATTTTATTATCTTACTGCAAAGTACATAAGTGAACAGAAGAGGAGCTTTATCTCTTTTCTTGCACTTCCATTAACTCTTTGAAGCAAACATTTTTCCTGTCACCTACGATTGACTTGAAAATTGGTACTCGGGAGTTTTTGAGATTGTTGATTACGAATATGAGGTCAAAATTTAGAAATTTAAAATGGCGGACCCGAATTTGAAAAACAATGCAAATTTTATGAAAATGTATATTTGGGGGTTCTTGGAGTCGCTGATTACGAATCCGTGATCAGATTCCCAAAATGCAACATGGCGGATCCAATATGGCGACTATAATCCGAAAAACAATGCTGATCCAGTGTAAAATCGCTGAACCCCTAGATATACGTTTTCATGACATTTGCATTGTTTTTCAAATTTAAGTCCGTCATATTGGATTTCTGGAATCTGATCACGGATTCGTAATTAGCGATTCCGAAAATCCCCAGATATACATTTTTATAAAATTTGCATCGTTTTTCGAATTCGGGTCTGCCATCTTGGATTTTGAAATTTGGCCACGGAGTCGTAATTAGCGACCCCAAAAACCCTTGAGGGAAGATCTTTGCGTGGAAACTCTGAGAACTTTCGGAGGTAATGAATTTTCTCCAGAAAAATTGCAATTTTTTAACGTTTGTTTATTTGTATAAACAAAACACCCACGATTTCAAATTATTGCACATCGATTCTTATTCTTGAATGTATAACTGATACCAAAACACAAAAAAAGTTCGAAAATTGAGTGAAAACTACCCCAATTATTCAGAAAATGTTTATGGAAAGGTGGCATTCCACAATGTTACCGCGCTGCAAAGGATTAAGAAAAAAATTCTAACTTAATCTATCCTTATTCAAGTTAATTTTAATTTCTTTAATTAAAATTAGATTTGAATAAGATTAGAATATTTTGGACAGAGAGTGAATAGTTTCTCCTTTTCCGCCCACACATGTAGGGGGGACCGGGAACGAAAGTAACACTTTGAATTTAAAATTTTATAACAATTAAATTACAATATTTACATTTAAAAAACCTATCTTTAGATGTAGAATTTATTTAACCCGTTGTGGTCACACCTCTGAAAAATAACATATTGTGGTCATGCTGGGTCCGCGGGACCCAGAGCGGAAATGTAGTTGCCATTCGGCTTCTTTTCGATGTATCGACTTGAAACTTGAATTGAAGTTAGTTTAAGATCTCTTTTGTGTAATGCAATGTATATTTTATATTTATTTATTTTTTTTATGTTGAAAAACCCTCGACAAAAAAATTTTCGCTAATTTTATCTTTCTTCACAGAAAAATTTATAAAAAATTAAATTTTTTAGCTAGAAAAAAAAAATCCTGCGGTAGTTATAAAGATATTTAGATGTGAATTTTGCCTGGGTCCCTGGGACCCACAATGACCATCCCGGGTTAAGTACAAAATTTTCTTGTGTTCAATTTTGTAATATAGCTAGTAAAAAAGTTATTAAATTTAAAACAAAACTGCAAATTATCAAAGGCTTATATATCAAAATATAACTTATATATCAAAATATAACGATAATAGAGCTGTTGAGCCAAGCTAGG
>NW_012036376.1:0-470 GCF_000956235.1 Wasmannia auropunctata | reverse complement strand
TACTTGCGTCTTGGTAATTGACGATAGGCCACAAAAACATTCACATCAATTTTTGTTATTTTATCTAGTATTTACGGAATTTCATACAATATAAGTGAATTACCAAATTATACACATCACTTCTTGGTAATTCACTTACATTGTATGGAATTCCATAAATACTACTAGATATAATAATAAAAATTGATGTAAACGTTTTTGTGGCCTAACGTTAATTTCCAAGACGCAAGTATATTTTTAAAAATTATGTAGAACAATATCCGCAATACACGGAGAGAAGGAAACGCCCAGTTTCCACTTTTGAGAGTGCCAAAAGTTTGTTTATACACTTTCCCATTAAAAGTAAAAAAAGTGGAATTAAGCACCAAGTTAACCGCATTAAAAAATTCGGACTTTGGTAAGTTTGTGTTTTTGCTTATGGCATCCCATCTCCTCTCTAAGCCTGCTATAGATCGGAAGAGCACACGTCT
>NW_012036375.1:0-444 GCF_000956235.1 Wasmannia auropunctata | reverse complement strand
TATTAAGATACACTTGACATGTTCAATATACTGTTTTATATAAAGTTTTATTATCTGAAAACGCAATAAGGAATATATGTTCTGCAGTCCTTACCATGCCAATAAACTTTACAATATTTACAGAAATATATTCTGGCCCTAAAATCAATTAAGTTATGTTAAGAAGCGGTACATGTCAATTTTTGACTATTTACTTATATTCAACCTCATCTAATGTATTTCTGAATATTTTAGTGCACGGCAAGACAAAATAAACATGCGATATTCCGCAATCATAAAACCGTAAATAAATGACTACATAATTTTTAAAAATATACTTGCGTCTTGGTAATTGACGATAGGCCACAAAAACATTCACATCAATTTTTGTTATTTTATCTAGTATTTACGGAATTTCATACAATATAAGTGAATTATCGAATTATACACATCACTTCTTGGTAA
>NW_012036374.1:0-306 GCF_000956235.1 Wasmannia auropunctata | reverse complement strand
TTAACTTCGCATTAATTTTCGCAAAAAATTTGTTTGTGTACTGGAACCTAACGTTGAGCAACAGAATATTATAGTTTCAACTTATTAAGATACACTTGACATGTTCAATATACTGTTTTATATAAAGTTTTATTATCTGAAAACGCAATAAGGAATATGTGTTCTGCAGTCCTTACCATGCCAATAAACTTTACAATATTTACAGAAATATATTCTGGCCCTAAAATCAATTAGGTTATGTTAAGAAGCGGTACATGTCAATTTTTGACTATTTACTTATATTCAACTTCATCTAATGTACTTCTG
>NW_012036373.1:0-454 GCF_000956235.1 Wasmannia auropunctata | reverse complement strand
AATAAGTAAAAACTGATATGCGTCATTTATACTTTAAAATTACTTCCAGGACATAAAGTATTTTCGCAATGTTAAACTTTTTATTTTATGATGTTACAGTAAGACATTATTGAATTTATGTGACCTCGCAATTATAATTATAAATAGAAGAAAATGTAAGTTTATAGTATGGAGCAACTATTAACTTTAGAGGTATTATTTTAACGTTGTAAAAATTACTTTTGTCTTGGAAGGAAACGTTATGTAATAAAAATGTACACATCAGTTTAATATTCATATATATTTATTCGATCAAACATTTTATATTAATTTTATAATGCGGTGAAAAAGTATAAATTTATGGCATACTGCAAACGTTGATCCCAAGCGATTAACTTCGCATTAATTTTCGCAAAAAATTTGTTTGTGTACTGGAACCTAACGTTGAGCAACAGAATATTATAGTTTCAACTTA
>NW_012036372.1:0-344 GCF_000956235.1 Wasmannia auropunctata | reverse complement strand
TATGAAGTACCGTGACCCATCTTTTTGCCTCGTTCTCAAATGTTAAGAAATTCGAAAGCTTTATAATACATATATACAGAAATAAGTAAAAACTGATATGCGTCATTTATACTTTAAAATTACTTCCAGGACATAAAGTATTTTCGCAATGTTAAACTTTTTATTTTATGATGTTACAGTAAGAGATTATTGAATTTATGTGACCTCGCAATTATAATTATAAATAGAAGAAAATGTAAGTTTATAGTATGGAGCAACTATTAACTTTGAGGTATTATTTTAACGTTGTAAAAATTATTTTTGTCTTGGAAGGAAACGTTATGTAATAAAAATGTACACATCAG
>NW_012036371.1:0-412 GCF_000956235.1 Wasmannia auropunctata | reverse complement strand
AAAAAAATTTACTTAAAAAATTTATTTAGATCCCAACATTTCCATGACGCAAATATAGTTTTACATGTAAAGTCAAATTATTTTCTTGCGTTACTGTTTGTTAATGTCTATGAAATACCGTGACCCATCTTTTTGCCTCGTTCTCAAATGTTAAGAAATTCGAAAGCTTTATTATACATATATACAGAAATAAGTAAAAACTGATATGCGTCATTTATACTTTAAAATTACTTCCAGGACATAAAGTATTTTCGCAATGTTAAACTTTTTATTTTATGATGTTACAGTAAGACATTATTGAATTTATGTGACCTCGCAATTATAATTATAAATAGAAGAAAATGTAAGTTTATAGTATGGAGCAACTATTAACTTTAGAGGTATTATTTTAACGTTGTAAAAATTACTTTTG
>NW_012036370.1:0-1256 GCF_000956235.1 Wasmannia auropunctata | reverse complement strand
TAAAAAGTGATCAAGAGAGAAGTATAATGATTCGAAGAGCGCAGACTGCACGTATAATTATTATTTGCTCCTATTCCGCAATGGCAGTTGCATGGTTTTTTATCTCAGCATTGCCTGTTTTTGGAATATCAATCAGACTGACTCCCAACATTACTGATCCAGGAAGACCAATGGTTGTACAAACCCATTACATTTATGACATAACAAAGAGCCCGCAATACGAACTGACATTTATTAGTCAAATCATTTGCATACCAATTGCCATGATGGCCTACACTGGAATAGATAATTTTCTTAGTCTATTGGTTTTTCATATATGCGGCCAATTAGACATTCTCGAGAATCGTTTGGCACATTTAGACAAATATAAAAATTATGACGAAGTGCTAAAATGTTGCATAGCAAAACATATCCGTTTGCTCAGGTGTGTTATTTATAAAAGAATATGTACAAAATGAAATCTATATAAATATTTGTGGTAAAATGTATTTAGTATATTAAATATCTTTTATAGGGCTATTAATGTTATTGAAGATTCATTTAATCTAATATTTCTCTCCTTATTTATATATTTTACGATTCTCTTTGCATTTTATGGATTTCAGATAATTAGTGTAAGTATTTAACATTTTGTATAACAACTTGTAATAAAATATTGCTATATTTACATGGTATAGTAAAAATTATAAATTAATGTTATTTAAAAATTGTTTTTTCAATTATTTCAAAAATTAATTATAGCTATTTGATGAAGAAAATGATATGTCATTCACTCACTTAATGTTTTTTGTGACCGTCGTTTTCAATATATTTGTAAATATGTGCCTATATTGCGTTCTGGGTGAAATATTAATGACCCAGGTTAGTTGTATATACATGTAAATAAATTTATAATTAAATTCCTTAATTATTTTTGTGTACATTTAATATTGCTTAATTAATTCTATAAGCTATATTATGATAATGACTAATTGTTATTTAAATCTACAAACAATGTGTACAATAATTATATTAATCTAAAAATATTTTTAATATTTTCAAGTGCAATAAAATATATTATGCAGCATATAGCAACAAATGGTACACTCTAAATTCGAAAATTGTAGAAAATTTATTCTTTTTAATGACAAGAGGTTCTAAACCAATCTATCTCACTGTTGGGAAAGTGTCTCCTGTTACAATGGCCACATTTTGCAGCGTAAGATATTTTAATATTTGACTTTGACTATCATGTTAAAATAATGGTGTCACTAAAA
>NW_012036369.1:0-4345 GCF_000956235.1 Wasmannia auropunctata | reverse complement strand
GACGTGTGCTCTTCCGATCTCTTACTCCATAATAGGATTTTCGTATTTTTTCATCGCAGTACTACCGCCTTTTGAAATATCAATGAGACTGACTCCCAACATTACTGATCCAGGAAAACCAATGATTGTACAAACCCATTACATTTATGACATAACAAAAAGTCCGCAATATGAACTGACATATATTGGTCAAGTTATTTTCGGAGCAATTGCCGTGTTGACCTACACTGGAATAGATAATTTTCTTAGTCTATTGGTTTTTCATATATGCGGCCAATTAGACATTCTCGAGAATCGTTTGGCACATTTAGATAAATATGTAAATTATGACGAAGTGCTGAAATGTTGCATAGCAAAACATATCCGTTTGCTCAGGTTTGTTACTTATAAGAGAATATGTACAAAATAAAATTTATATAAATATTTGTGTGTGGTAAAATGTATTTATAGTATATTAAATATCTGTTATAGAGCTATTCATGTTATTGAAGATTCATTTAATCTAATATTGCTCTCCTTATTTATATGTTTTACGATTCTTCTCGCATTTTATGGATTTCAGATAATTAGTGTAAGTATTTAACATTTTGTAATATAACAACTTGTAATAAAATATTACTATATTTACACGGTATAATATAACAATTATAAATTAATGTTATTTAAAAATTATGTTTTTTTAATTATTCCATAAATTAATTATAGCTATTTGATGAAGGAAATGATATGTCATTCACTCACTTAATTTTTTTTGTGTCCCTCGTTTTCAACATATTTGTAAATATGTGCCTATATTGCGTTCTCGGTGAAATATTAATGACTCAGGTTAGATGTATACACATGTAAATAAATTTATAATTAAATTCTTTTATAATTTTAACATTATTTATTATTTTCTGTGTAAATTAAATATTGCTTAATTAATTTTATAGACTACTATATAATAATAATTAATTTTTATTTAAATGTATAAACAAGGTGTACAATAATTATATTAATCTAAAAATATTTTTGATATTTTCAAGTGCAATCAAATATATTATGCGGCATATCTCAACAAATGGTACACTCTAAATTCAAAAATTGTAAAAAGTTTGTTCTTTTTAATGACAAGAGGTTCTAAACCAATCTATCTTACTGTTGGGAAAGTGTCTCCTGTTACAATGGCCACATTTTGCAGCGTAAGATATTTTAATATTTGACTTTGACAATTATATTAAAATAATGGTGTCATTGAAATTTCGTTAAAAATTATTTTAACCCCTATATTTTAATATATAAAAATCGAATTCTTTATCTTATTGTGTTTATATATCATCTTATATTTTATAATTATGTATCTATCGATACTGTCCTATTAACTCTATAACCATTAAGAAATATATTTTCAGTTAGTAAAAACATCTGTTGGTTATATGTCCGTTTTGCACACCATGAAAAATTGATAGAAGGAATAGATGCTTTTCATCGATATTATTCAATTTTTATTAGGTGCAAGAGTTTAAATTAAAAATTGTTCCAGTATTATTATGTTATTTGCAAGTAAATAAACTTTATTGTATTAGTTAAATGGAATATATTGTGAAATACGTTCTTTTAGATAGTGAAATTTGAAATTAGAAATTTAATTATTATTTAAGAGAACTGTTATTTATTCTTTCACGATAAGGGCAGACTATTCAATTAAAACATTAATTTTATTATTTAACATTTTATACAATAATATATAATAAATTTATTGTATAATTAATTTTAAATAACAAATTAAAATGTTTCAAAGGCAATACACTTAATAAAATATACGTTAAACTAAGATTGTTTAGTTTTTATGACAAATTATTATGTTCTCCGTAATTTTATTTCAGGCGGTGGCTCATTAAAATATCGAAGTTACCCCTATTTAAGATTAAATAGAATTAGAATTTTTTTAATATAAATTAAAATTTTTGTTTATTTTGTTTTTAAAAAATATAAAGAATGTCGCACAACTTTTATACGGTACTTTAACACTATATTTTAAATCCCATCATCAGTTGAAATAGAAAATTCCAATTTACACATATTTTAATGTCAATAATATAATAATTTTTAAGTAGTAAGCAATAAAAATTGGTCGACGAAAGAAAAATTTTATTTTTAAGCCTATTCTTCTTACTTTGTAAGTACATACTACTGCTATAGAAAATATCCAATAAACATTTTATAAAAATACTAATTTATAATATCATTAACTGCTTGTTATTTGAATAACTTCATATACTAATTATTGCGTGTATTGCATTTATTTTAAAAATTTTCATATAAAAATGAACAATATATGTACAAATTTTCAAAATTTTATTTCAAAAATTTATTTAAAAAAATGAAGTTCATAGGAGTGATACAAAATAACTTCTTTATTGTCGGTTACTAAATATTGTTGTAAGCAAGTGAGGTCTATAGAAGCGTGGGAAAATAACCGATGTACTTACACGTGCTGTTTTCAATAAACCCTATGTAATTTTTTATTCGCACATGTTTCGCGTGACGATCGGTGCAGGAAACTTGATGGAAATGGGAAAAAGATGGAAACAGAATATTTAAAAGAACTTTGTAGCAAGTTGATCGTTCGAGACTTTCAAGAGTATTACAGGCATGCGTAAAAAATGCTTTTTACTGTACAGGAACCATCATCGATTCATGAAAAGAGAACAGCCGTCAGTCTTTAGACAACATTGAATATGGAAAGTTCGAAATATGACAGACACCAAGGTGTTTATGATTTTGATTATTGTAATTATATGTAAAAGAAAATTAAAAAGGTCTTTTACTTTACAATATGTGCAAATAGTGGTATCATTTATTCTACAATATTAAAATATATCTTCTTTTGTTAACCAAAAATTAAGGATTTCTGGATTTTTTCAGTTATTTGGGTTATCGCCTTTTGCAGTGAATCTGTGCTTCTTATATACATATCAAACTATTATAACAATATTAGTTACATTTAATTACAATAACTTGAACTTAATTTTTATTGTACATTATTCATTATTTAACAAATAATTGCACGATTAATCCAACGTAGAGTGTTCAAAAATATTTTATTTTAAATTATTTCATGCAGTCCGTTCGGATTCATAATAGATATATATACTTGTGTTTAAAATTGTGTATTATACATTCTTGTTATTAATAGCTCTGAACTTATGAAGGTTTCTGCAGATAGATTTTGAATGGGCGGTGGAACTAAATCGTTTCACTTTAAATTTTATTGGACTTTGGCCTATAAACATACAAAATCCTTGGCAGAAGTTAATGTGCAATTTTCGAACATTGGTAACTTTTCTGGGATTAATCACTCTTTTTATTCCTGCTATACATTCCCTGATAAAAATTTTCGGAGACAGTATACTAATGTTAGATAATTTACAATATACTTTACCGCTCATAAGCAGCTTGATTCGAATCGTAATTTTTTGGTGGAAAAAAGAAGGTATACATCATTTTTTGTTATATATATAAACTGTAAAAATGTGATAAATAATAATTACAAGTTACATACAAGTTGATTGTTTAGATTAATATATTAATGGCTTTAAATACATATATGCAGATTGTTCAATTCACTTAGTAAAATCAACTTACTATTAATGACATGAAAATATTTTTTCGTACGTGCACTACGTCAATATGTTTGATAAATAATTTATAAGTATTTTAAATTTATTTTAAATATATTTCCAATCTCAAAAATTATGTATATGAATAATTAATTAGATGCATTACAAGCATATAATCTGTTTGTCAAAATTTGTTTTATATAATAATTTCACTAATTATACATATATACAATTGTATATAAAAGTATTATTGTGCAAAGCTATAGAAATTACATATAAAATTATTACTTTAATTTTAATTTTAATGATAAATAACAAAAATAAGATAATGTGTGCAATAAGATTTGTGAATTACAAAATTAATATTTCTACTGACTTCAAATAGTAAAATAATTTTTCTTGAAAGTATTTAAAAATAGTAAAGTTATTTCGATCTTTTTTTATTTTTATTTTTTTTACTATTTAAAATTAAACTTAACATAGTTTCATTCAGTGTGGTAAAATAGTTCAATTGTACAATTGTTTACTTTTAAGCAATTATACCAATTATAAATATGATCGCAAAAGATTGGATGAAATTAAAAAGTGATCAAGAGAGAAGTATAATGATTCGAAGAGCGCAGACTGCACGTATAATTATTATTTGCTCCTATTCCGCAATGGCAGTTGCATGGTTTTTTATCTCAGCATTGCCTGTTTTTGGAATATCAATCAGACTGACTCCCAACATTACTGATCCAGGA
>NW_012036368.1:0-832 GCF_000956235.1 Wasmannia auropunctata | reverse complement strand
TCTCGTTAACGATTGCGACTTTTGCAAAATGGTAGAGGACTTTTCTGTTCAGTTTAATCTGCTCTATCAGCCCACGAGATTTTAGGCGGTTATTATGGGACACCCTGTATAAATGTGTTAACATAAACATAAAAATAAATATAAATATTAACTGTATAAATATCATTAAATAAATATAATGTTATTAATACAACTATTTCATACAGCTTCAATATTCATTTTTATAAGGAAAATATAAATATTAATGTACTTCCAATTTCAAACTTCTTGCAAGAACTGTACAGCCCCTAAACATTCGATCTTGTATTTTTATCGACACAAAAAAATTGATTCAAAAAATGATAAATACAAAAAAAAATTTATATAAAGCTTATGGCATATGATGCTTGTTTTAGTATTAACTCGCAGGCAAACCACTGCGCTAGCTGTTACATATGTAGCATGTTAATTTTGAAGATAAAGTTCATGGTACACAGTGCTCGTCGTATTACTCTAATATAAGCTAGCATTGTTTTGTTAAAAAAAAAATAAGCATCATGCGTCGCAAGCTTAATACAATGTTTCTAGTTTTCACCGACCCAATGGGAAATGTTTCATTAAATCACCATCAAATCGATGTCATATCAATGAGACATTTCAATTGGATCAAAAGTATCATATTGATATTTCGATTTCGAATCAAGATTTTACTTATAAATGAATGTGCACAAAGTTACAACAGTAAAATTGAACAAAATAGTAACAGGAGTGACTACATATCTATTATTCATATCAGTTTATTCAAGACAATTCGAAAATAAGTGGAAATTCAAACAAATGTCAAGTATTTTAT
>NW_012036367.1:0-985 GCF_000956235.1 Wasmannia auropunctata | reverse complement strand
TGTGTGTGTGTGTGTGTTTCTTTATGGTGTAGCCAAAAACGGCTGTATCTTTCTTACTTGTTTAGTTATTTCGTCATTATCAACTGTCTTTTTCTTTACTATTCACAAAATAATTAACCGTTTACAAATTTGCAAATATTTGCATCGCAATGTCCAGCGTAAATCGATTCACAGATTAAGTCAACGCAATATTCTTGATGCGATACAACGAAAAGTAGGCCGGATACTATGATGCGACGATGTACGTAGAGAGGTGGATAATTTTTTGTACTTTTCGGAATATATCTAACGTTAAATTTAGTCATAACATTTATTATTTGATCAAAATACCAACATAATTTTGCTGTCTGCTCGAAACAAATCATGCTCGAAACATTTATGGATTTTGATTAAAGACGACTTAAAGCGAGAAAGTGGAATGTTATTATTGTAAAAAAAACATTGTTGAAACTATGATAATTATTACGAAAAGTGTAGTATACATATATTTTGCATATAATAATCGAAATCAAGTCAAATAAGCAAACATGCAATAGAACGAAAGAATATAGACTAAATAAAGACGAAGATTCGTGCACGTTTCGCGAGAAAAGATTTATCATCGGATCGTCGTCATCAGATCGGTGAATAAGAGAGAGAAAGAAGGATGACAAAATCAAAGGAGTTAATAACGAGAGATTTCCATAACTTTTTGATGATTTTCGATGATATTTCTAGAAATATGGAAAATTGATAAATGTTGAATAGATTACGATTTCTGCAATATATACTGTTATATAATCTATTATTTCATATATACTGTAAATTAACTTTCGACTAATCTTAATATGATTCTTATTACATCCGGTGCACGAAATCGCAGGACGCACATACGTCTGAAAATTCGCATTACTTTTTCCCGGGAGAGAGAGAGAGAGAGAGAGAGAGAGAGAGAGAGAGAGAGAGAGAGAGAGAGAGAGAGAGAGAGAGAGAGAGAGAGAGAGAG
>NW_012036366.1:0-344 GCF_000956235.1 Wasmannia auropunctata | reverse complement strand
CCTGATCGATCGTGTTGACGCACATCTTTAAATCGACATAGCGATCTTTTCATCCACCCGAGCAGTATGCCAACGATATATTCCATTAATTTATATAAAAATGTAATTGTTTACTAAATGGCAACACAAATACTGTCATACCCGAGCCTATGTTCTAAGAGCTCACTTTGCGCCGCTATACCTTCTATCCACTTTAGAGGTATCCCAATTATAGTACGTCGGGTTTTTTCTTTCTTCAGATTGGTACAACTGTCAAATTGAATACTATAATGCTTTTTCGTTATACAAATAATTATTTAAAAATTGTTTTTAACAAGTATATACATCCACTGTACACGTATGCC
>NW_012036365.1:0-311 GCF_000956235.1 Wasmannia auropunctata | reverse complement strand
TCTGCGGCGAGGCTGCGTCCCGCCGCCGTCACAAGGCGCGGGTTCGCGCCCCTTTTGCCGGACCGACAGCTGCATCGTAAAGAGCGAGACCGAGATCTCCGGGAGGCCCGCATTTAAATCGCGTATCGTTTAGTAATTTTGGGTTGGAACCTCTTACATGTACCGCGGCACCTCACCGGATCCATGGAGCGTCCGCGGAAGAAACTCAAGGCCAACGAAAGCAGCAGGGGATTGGAGTGCAGACGACCGGGCGCCGGAGCCGAGGGGACACGCACCGGGCACGCGGCGGACAGGTGATCGCGCGCGCAAGC
>NW_012036364.1:0-1810 GCF_000956235.1 Wasmannia auropunctata | reverse complement strand
TTTAAAATTTAGAAACAGTCTGTAGAAAGTGCATAGAGCGGAAATTGCAACGCTGCATTTCAAAGACGTTTGTATACAGCGTTTTTGAGAGTTTGTACAACGTTTGCTTGACGTTTAGCGTTTATTGACAGTTCTTAAAACGTTAGATCCTGTGTTAAGTGTTTAATAGACGTTTGCTCTCATCGTTGAAAACTGCATACAGCCTGCAGGTAAAAATTCCATTCGAAACAGGTACGTACAGGTATACAAGGTATACCGGTATACGTTACATTCATTTCAGATTGCTTTACTATATGTTTTTTTCCCCTGCAATTACGGATAAAAATAGATGGAAAGTATTACAGTACTGGTATACGCAAAAACGATGGGGAAGGCTAGCCGCATCTAATTGATTCTTAACTGAACATACTTATCTGAACATACTTATCTGAATCTAGCGTAAACGTAATTACGAATTCTATTTGTTTCTTATTACAGCCAATGTCAATTGCAATCAGATGCGGATAGACATTGAAAACCGGCTGTAATAAGAAACGAATAGCATTCGTAATTACGTTTACGCATAGATTCAGATAAGTATGTTATATTATTGCGTTAAAAAAATAGTAGTTATATTATTGCGTTAAAAAAATAATAATATGTAATTATAAAAATAAAAAAAATTTTTTTATAAATTTGTGTTTGCTATTTTACATATTTTCTACTAACTACTTTCTAATTTTATTAATTACAATTATCCAGGTTTACAATTTTTGAAAACGCATCGATGAGATTCAAATCTATAAGATCCCTAGAACATCAGACTTATACGCTATAACGGTGAGCTAATGATTACTTTGCATAAAGGACTTAGGAAAAGCGTATAGACTTGGGAAAAACGTTTCTTAGGCGTTTTCAAATCGTTTGCGTAAACGCTCTATAAAATGTTCACTCCGTCTCTATAATTATCATATTGGATGATCATATGATTATCATATTGGATTGTTTGCTGACTGGAGAGAAAACATTTGTTTTACGGTACGGAAAAAGCGTTTCTTAGACGTCTCCTAGCCGTTTGCATAAATGCCCTATAAAATGTTCACTGTGTCTCGATTCCTATATTAAATGAGCGTTTGCTGAACGGAGGGGAAACATTTGTTTTACGGTGTTGGAAAAAGCGTTTACTAAACATTTAAAAAGTCTAATAGCAAACTGTCTGCACAAAGGTGTATCAACGTTTAATAAGCGTTTTCTAAAAAATATTATCTCAGCATTGCAAAACATTTAAGAAAAATTATATACAGCGTTTCATAAGCGTACTGAAAGCGTTTAAACTCAACGACGTTGAAAAAGAGTTCTTATAAAGTTTGAAAACGTAGAAACTTTTAAAAAACTCTCATTAAACGGTTGTCAACGCCTTATAAAATTTCTTATTTTCGCCAGGGTTACCGCGCGTTTGATAAATTTATTTTACCTACTTTTTCTTTAATTTCACAAAATAATTTTTTTTTAAATAAAAATTGTTAATATTAAATTTCAATTTTTGCAAAGAATGTTACATCCAATGTCATAATAGTTATATTTACATAATTGCGTTATATATTTTTTTAGATTAATTGGTTAAAAATAGAGAAATTGGGCAAAATTTTACTTACTCGAGTAATTTACGCTTAGAACACAATATACATGTACACAGTGTGGTCCATAAGTTCCCGGACTGATTTTTTTGCAGCCTCTCCATTGACGCCATTTATCGGACGACTGTTGAACCACATAGTGTGAACCTTTTCGAACAGCCATGTTGAATGGCATAATTTTAGCCGCAGTTGTT
>NW_012036363.1:0-874 GCF_000956235.1 Wasmannia auropunctata | reverse complement strand
TCGAAAATAGAAAGTATAGTACCTGATAACAAAAAGAATTTGTTGAACGAAACGATAGATTGGAATACGTTAAATATCGTGAAAGTTGCGAACAACAGAGCGACTTTTAATCTGTTCAAACGCGAAGTGTTAAAGAAGCGAAATATCGCTTTAGCCTTACATTGTGACTTGTACGCAGACAATGCGAGTAACATAGGCTCGAAGATTTGTGTCTCCAATGCAGAAGGAAAACGGAGGCCCAGGAGGTCTGGGAATTTTGCGCATGGAAATAAAGAGATTCGCGGCGTTGCAATATCCTGGGAGAGCAATATCGCATATTACCTCTCCTTCAGTAATTTACAAGGTAACGCATATAAGGATCCTCTCCTAACAGAATGCTTTTTAATTGCAAATTATCTAGCGTTAAATTAAATTTTCGTTTAAGTTTTAATACAAATATTACAATTGTTCCAGAATCAAAAGTCTCTGGAAAAGAACAAATGGCTCTGGTGAAAGAATTATTTTATGACACGACTTTGTACGTGAAATGCTTCGCGGTAAAGAATATATACAAACTCCTGTATCAGTGCTGTGGAATTACCGCGAAATGTAGATTTCTTGATCCCACGATTGCGCATTGGTTGTACACTAACGATTGCGAAAGAAATTTCGATGAAATGGTGAGATTTCAGCCATATCTTATTGTGCAAAATGATTAATGATGATGATAATTTTCCAGGGATTAAAATCAGTAATATAAATGTGTTGTTAAACAAATATCAATTTAAGAAAGATTATTAATGCTACATAAATTATTAAAAGTGCATCAATACATTTATCAAATTTTAAATATAGGTAGTACAGTACTTTCCGCAAGGAAATGAGATCGGAAGAG
>NW_012036362.1:0-1640 GCF_000956235.1 Wasmannia auropunctata | reverse complement strand
TTTTTTAATGATTATTTTCAAAAATTTTCAAAAAATTTTTAAAATATAATTATTCTAAAAAAATATTATTAACTTAAATGAATAGAGGTAATTTTACTGTAAAACTTTTGTACAAAACATTTTTTGATATTTTAAATAGGTTTCGAGATAAAGAAAAACAAATTAATTTACATATAAGGGGTGGTTTCATCCCTTTAAACCATTTTTTAGCACCAACTGATAATTTCTAAATTCATCTATTTATGTGATCTCAAAGTGTACCAAGTTTCAATAAAATCAGAATTTGACACTTCGCGAGGTTCCCTTGTAAGTGATACATTTCACGTATCATAAGTTTTAAATTTTTCTAAAATTACCACGTCTGAACCTCTCCTTATAAGTAATGTATTAAGTTATATACTAACAAGGAAAGAGACCGAAGTGTCCTCTGATTTTGATGAGCTTTTAATATGTTATTCTGTAGACAAAACCAAGAATTAAGCTACCGCATATTCGTGCTCTTACGCACTTTTAAGGGGTGAAACACCTCATAGAAAAAAATAGGTTTTTCTATTTCAATGCAAATATCATCGAAACTACGAGATATCTTTAGATATTGCTATGATGTATTTTGAATATTTTTGCAATATGGGATACCCAGATAACCAAGCGTGATTAATCAATATATTATTGAGCAAACTCTAATGCATGAGTTGTTGCATATTTGCCATATATTTGCTGACATAAAAAAAGGACACATTACGAATGCAGCAACATAACTGCTTAAACGTGCAATCAGTTGATAAAATTTCTAGAGCAAACAGTCAGCAATAGTGATACATTATATTGTCGGCAACATGATAGCAACATGTGCATCAGCAATAAATGATTAGAGATTCTACCTTGAGCATAATAATGAAAACATGTCGGCAACAAAACATATATTATGATTTCCATTTATTGCGTATATGTCTTTAAGACAAAGTTTTAAAACTTATAAAGTTTTTCAGTTGTAGCTCGTTGCTAACAAAGTGTCAACAATAAAAAATGTCACATGTTTACGATAACTTTTTGATAAAAAGCTATATAGTTTTTTAGAATTAAATTATATACGAATACTTACAAAACTGACACTAAATAGCGTTTGTTAATATCTGTTGTTTGCATTTAAAATGTTATCAAGCTCTCTATATAACCAATGTCTAAATCGAAATTTGGACACGTCATAATTATTACTGCAATTATTTCATAAAGTCACTGCATTTGGCTATCTAGATACCAGATAATATGCGCTATCGAGGAATAAACGTTTTTATTTCCATAACGGTGTGCATGTTCCATGCTATTGGAAATAACAACACTTGTTTCCCAATATCATACATCTTCCAACTGTGTGCTAACGGAAGGAGGCACGTCTTTTTTCCGAGCATACATTGTCGCATATTATCGGAATCATGGAGGTAAGAAATAACAGGAGGGAGCATATTCCCCGCGGCCTGGCTAAGCAGACGTAAGGGGGGAACATTACAAAACGCCATATTACTGTGGCCAACCAATCACATTTGGCGTAGTAATCCCGAACTCCAATAAAGTTTGTATAAAACGCCATATTACTGTGGCCAATCAATCACATTCGGCATAGTAATCCTCACCAACAAAAA
>NW_012036361.1:0-749 GCF_000956235.1 Wasmannia auropunctata | reverse complement strand
GTGGCGCGAGAGCTGCGCGTCGGCATTCTGTGCTAAAGATCCAGGTTTAAATCCACCCAGAACAGTATAACTCTAAATCGGTTTTAATCAATTGATTATTTAAAAGCGATTGCCACCTCTCGGAAGGCAAAGGCAAACCACCGAGAGTAACTTTGCCCAAGAAAATTTTTTTTAATAAGCCGTTCAGAACTGGTATTAAAACTGTAGGTCCTATATATCTACGGATATATGTATATAGAAGAGATCGTCTGCGTGCTAAAAAGCGTATGGCACGCATAGAAGAATTAGCTTTTATAAAATTATACGCATAAAGTTTTATTGTTATAAAATTAAATTAAAAATTACCAATAGTAGAAAATTTTACTTGTTTAAAATTTGTTGTAACAATTTATACATGTATATCGTCAAACTGATTACAATCAGATTACTAATTACTTTATAAAACCAATTTTGTCAGTTTTATAAGAAATTATACAGATAATTTTCCTAGTTTCGCAACACATTTTTAAAATAAATTGTTCAAATAATTGTATATACATACACACACACAGCTTTGAGGCAACTTATGTAATGTATTCTCCAGGTACGCAAAATGAAAATATCTCCCAAAATGACGACACCATCGACTACAGATTGCCATCACATATTAAACCCCTTTTGTACGAAATCAACTTGATACCTAACTTAGATAGTTTTACATTTAACGGCACCGCAAAAATTAATGCTGAGGTAGTACACGCAACTAACAA
>NW_012036360.1:0-1633 GCF_000956235.1 Wasmannia auropunctata | reverse complement strand
ACACATAATAACTGTCAAAATATGTAGTGATAGCCGCTCAACCAAGTAAGCATAGTGAGATAACCAATCAGCATCACGGAAAAGCGGTAACAAATAATTTCGAGAAATGCGAGTTATCGACTTAACATACCTTTTTTTAGATAGGATGGTTTTATAAATGGTTTTAAAGATGTTAAGCTTAATTTTATAAAGTTATATCTAATACGCGGAAACTTTATTATTAATCTAGATTATCGATGTAGATAAATTTGTAAATAACTTGCCGCAAACAATAATGACACAATTAATAAATCTTTCAAGTTCTAATCTATATAATCTATCTATATTCTTGTTACTCGCATAAATTTTTTCAGATCTTTAATTATTGATTTATTCTAACGCGTGATGCTTTGTGCAAGCAAAGATATACGTGATAACATGATTTTATAGGAAAAAATTATGACATTGGCTGCTTTTTGTGATAGGATATCGATGATATTATATAATCTCAACGCATTAAAGATAAGCAAAACGCATTTAACAATCTCTCATTCGAAGGAGAATTATTCGCTCGAATTACTCATTTAGCAACTGTACTGTGAAAATCGGATACGTCAATTGTTTGCGCGATATACGTGTGATCAACTCTTTCTATATAAAAATTATTTTGTTTAAATGTGATTTGAAGTATTAGGAAAAGTGATATAATTATTCTGAGACGCCTACAGATACAATAAACTTTGGCTCATCTGTACGGAATTACGAGCGTAATGAAATAAAATATAAAGCTATGAGAAAACGGCAATACTAAGAATAAGCGTGATAAATTTTTTAGTAAAGGTGAATACAATTATCTTTTAAATAGTTGAAAATCTCTCTGTCTCTTTCTCCATCAATTTTTGAAAGAATATTGTGTTACATAAGTTGGTAAGAAATCTTGAAAGCATTAAATCTTACGGGCAACTTTTTTCATTTGATTCATTATGTGCACGCAAGAATCTGCTTAGAAACTATCTCAATCTTTTATCAGAAGTTATTTTTGTTATTTTATGATAAATAACTAAGGCAAATTAATGCATCCGAACAAAATATAACATCGATATTAAAGCGATGTCGATAGTTAATTAAATAAAAAAGAATAATCTGTATGTGCCCACACATATAACTCTTTTATGCAGTTTGAAATACAAGATAAATCATATGATTGCCTTTCAGATGAGGATCTTACGAGAACATTTGTTATTTTGCACCCTAATCACATTACTGAGCGGAAACGTAGCAGATAAATCTCCCTTTCACGATGGTAATTTTATTTATTTTATATTTAATATATATACATATATTAATTTATTTTCCAAAAAATATTTATTTAAAAAAGTTGAGACGATACATAACGCTAAAACATAAAACTATACATTTTTACACTTAATACGAACAACGCGCGTCCTCTTTAATATTTGTCTGACAAAATAAATACATATTAGCTATAATTTGTAATTAGCTTTTTATGGCGATTGTGGCGCGAGAGCTGCGCGTCGGCATTCTGTGCTAAAGATCCAGGTTTAAATCCACCCAGAACAGTATAACTCTAAATCGGTTTTAATCAATTGATTATTTAAAAGCGATTGCCACCTCTCGGAAGGCAAAGGCAAAC
>NW_012036359.1:0-510 GCF_000956235.1 Wasmannia auropunctata | reverse complement strand
TTTCATTCAAATACGTATAATAAAAAGGGCTAATGAGCCACGCTGAGTGTAAGTGCTAAAACAATATATGTATTTAAATATTTCTATATATATTTGCGACTAATTTTGTATATTGCGTATAAACTATCACAGAGGATGACCGTAATTTAAAATGTCAAAACATCAGATAAACAACATGATACGTATTATTTATATAATGTAACGTTTGATAGAAATATTTAAATATATTGTTTTAGCACTAACACCCAGCGAGGCACATTAGCCCTTTTTATTATACATATTTGAATTTTATTCTTATGAATCTTTCATTATTTAAATTAAATTTATTTTTTCATTATTTATTAAATCTTGATTAGCATAATTACTACATTATTAAAAACTTCATTTGCAATCATTAACGTTTTAAAATTTATAGTTTAATTTTAATATAATTCAATTCGGTTGTAAAGTGATATAGATTGAAAATTTTAACAGATTCGATGACAAAACGATTAATTGTAAAGTCTTTAA
>NW_012036358.1:0-514 GCF_000956235.1 Wasmannia auropunctata | reverse complement strand
GCTCTTCCGATCTTTACCAATCCAAGGATATCCATCAACCAATAGAATAGCTTTTACACAAATTACATATCCCCTTTTTTGCTCATACGTAAGTGCGCAGTTACAATAATTACAAACAAATACGCAAAACTCACTATCTACAGTTTCTACGTAAAAGAACTGAAGTTTTATTAAGACACAAACTGGCAGTATAACGCTACTTATTGAGTGAATTACTATTCGAGTGTCACAAAAAGTACACACAAATAATATACAATTCATAAACATGTGTGATCGAAATACCGCAACTACTAAAAACGAAGTATAAAATTTATAATTCATATTTTATTGCTATTAAAAATAAACTTAAAAACAAATTTACAAATATCTTTCATTCAAATACGTATAATAAAAAGAGCTAATGAGCCACGCTGAGTGTAAGTGCTAAAACAATATATGTATTTAAATATTTCTATATATATTTGCGACTAATTTTGTATATTGCGTATAAACTATCACAGAGGATGACTGTAAT
>NW_012036357.1:0-330 GCF_000956235.1 Wasmannia auropunctata | reverse complement strand
ATGGCAATTTTTATAGAAGCATTATTATCAATATTATCATATTATTATTTCGCAGACGAATTGTAGTTATATTATAAAAATAATAATTACAGAAAATGTTGACAAGATAAAGTTCGTTATCTTCACTATTTTCGTTATGATTGCTATGACTATGGTTGCTTCTGTAGAAGGATGTAACTAGATTCCTTATTGATGGCGTAAGTACTTATACAATATACATATATTTTATAAAAGATAATTGTTTTCCGCATTTTTAAGATATACACAAAAAAAATGATATTAGAATTAAAAAATTTGTAATTTATGTTTTGTTCTGTGCATAATCTATAT
>NW_012036356.1:0-424 GCF_000956235.1 Wasmannia auropunctata | reverse complement strand
CTCTAAGATCATCCAATTCGCAGATGACATAGTCATCTTTTCAACTGCAACGCATATAGAGCAAGCTGTTAATTCGCTGCAGCGGTCTCTGGACGGAATTACTTCTTTCCTTCAAGGATTGGGGCTGGAAATTTCCCCACAGAAAACCCAACTTATGATTTTCACGCGTTCTCGGAAACAATTACGAGATCTGAATGCATACACTATAATGTGCAACCGTTCTAAAATTAGCCCCGCCACATCAGCTAAATTTCTAGGGGTTGTTCTCGATTCTTCCCTTAAGGGCACATTACATCTAGAGTATGTTAATAACAAGGCTCAAAAAATTTCGCAGGTTATCTCCGCTTTGAGAGGAGTCTGGTGGGGATCTCCCCCCCAATTACTCCTTAACATTTATCGTTCTCTTTGTAGGAGTGTCATGGAA
>NW_012036355.1:0-688 GCF_000956235.1 Wasmannia auropunctata | reverse complement strand
CCGTCATCCTGGTCTCACTCCTTGGTATACCTCATTCCTAAACCCCATGGCAATGGTTTTTGGCCTATTGCTCTTACTTCTTGTATACTTAAGCTAACTGAAAAAATGATTTTGCAGCGATTGCACTGGCTAATCGAAAACTTGATGCTCTTTCCAGAATTTCAATTCGGATTCCGGGCTTTTAGGTCATGTCTGGACAATCTTACAATCCTCACGGCTAACATCCAGGCTGGATTCATTCAGGGCAAAGCTACCGCGGCCCTTTTCCTAGACATCAAGTCTGCCTTTGACAATGTTCTCCCAGGCATCCTCCTCAGCGAACTAGCCTGTTTATCTTTCCCCCAAAATTCTTCGATTTATAGAAAATCTAATCTCGGTTAGAACAGTGCAGTTTGTAGTTTAGGGTAGCCTAACCTCTCCCCGTATCTCACGTAAAGGTACCCCACAAGACTCCGTTTTAAGCCCTACTCTCTTTAATTTATATTTACGTAAAATCCTCTCCTATCTTCATCCTGACTCTAAGATCATCCAATTCGCAGATGACATAGTCATCTTTTCAACTGCAACGCATATAGAGCAAGCTGTTAATTCGCTGCAGCGGTCTCTGGACGGAATTACTTCTTTCCTTCAAGGATTGGGGCTGGAAATTTCCCCACAGAAAACCCAACTTATGATTTTCACGCGTTCT
>NW_012036354.1:0-1194 GCF_000956235.1 Wasmannia auropunctata | reverse complement strand
TTAAATAAAAAAAGAGCACTTTACCCATTATTTAAATGTTTTTAAAAATGTTTTTTTAATATGTTTTAAATATTTTTAAAAATATTTTTTCAAACATTGTGTGCTGATTGGGGTGGTGTTATTAAACCGAAAATTGTAAGATTCATACTAAAAATTATATATAGAAGCACCATAATATAAGATCCGCTTTATTGTACCGTGTTGGCGTTTTATACAATTGTTAGGTATAACATTCCATGCATGATCTCTTGATACTTATTAATTATAAAATAAAATGTTTATAAAACATAAAGAAATGTATAAATAGAAGATTTAAATAGATTAAATTTTTGTAAATAATTTAGATTTACTTCATTGGTTAAAAAAATTATTGTATGGTAATCGTAAGTATAATTGCAATATAGAAAAAATAATATCTAAAATAATAATGTACAAATATTAATGAATTGAAAAAAGGCTAATACCAATCTGCTACAAATTTGTATTTATATATAGTATATACATTATATATGTATATATAACATTTATTAACACAGATATAATACAAATTTGTAGCAGATCGTATGGCGTAGTATGGCGGATGGATACACGTTTATTCGCCGATTTACAAAAATTAATATCTCGTTAACGATTGCGAATTTTGCAAAATGGTAGAAAAATTTTCTGTTCAGTTTCATCTGCTCTACCTGCCCCATAAAGTCTAGTGCGGTTATTATGTGGGCAGGTAGTGGCCGACAGGTAGTGATGTGGACCAAATTGAACAAAAAAGTTCTCTACCATTTTGCGATCTTCGCAATAATTATCGAGATACTAATCATTAAAAAAAAAAAAAATTTTACATAATGGCCAAATTTTTGCTTCACTATATGATTCTATTGATCATTTTAATAACTTTAAGTCGATTTTACGAAACTTAAAGTACCGTTATTTGGAAAGACAATGGCGTTAAGCTTTGCTGCATATAATTTTGAATAATTTAATTAACGATTTATTAAAAAAATATTTTCGTGGTTTGGAATAAAATATTTTTGTCTCTATGTCTAATCAAATACTTGGCAATTTATATATGGTCCCATATTTGTTTTTGGACAATTTTTTTGGACAACTTTTATTTGTTAAAATAATATTTTTGGTTTAGAAAAGACGTATCTAATGTATACACTAATTGTATAGACGTATCTATAATGGATACAC
>NW_012036353.1:0-754 GCF_000956235.1 Wasmannia auropunctata | reverse complement strand
TAAAGCTCACCGATCCCGCAAACGGAGAACAACGACAGGAGCGCAGCACCGCAGAACCGAAGTGGATCCGCCATTTTGTCGGCTGAAACCGCGGCCGACAGGGATAACGTACAAGCGCGACCATCATAATGCCATGCTCAGATTGCGTCGCGATAACTTTATTCTTTATATTAATATTATATTTTACTTTATTCGCGATTCAAGATTTGTGAGATTTATTTTATGTTTTAGCATCGTAAATCCGGAAAATATATATATTGCGTTATCCTAAATATTATAATTAGTTGTGATAGTATTCAAGTTATCTGTGCGAAATATATTTTATTTTGTTTGGCGAAAGGATTATGTTTTATTTTATGTTTTATATGATATGTGAAAGACTCGTTCGAAATGAACGTTGCGCAGATTTATTTGTAAAGTCTCGCTAGGGCATGAGTATATTCAATTTATAAGTATGCACGTATGCATGAATGAGTGAAATATTCAATAAAAAGATATCATATTATAAAAGGAAACTATGTAATTCCTTTCCCCGCGTCGATCCTCCCACAAAGATATAAAAAAGTACGAAAAAAGACGTTAAAGTCGTTGTTCAGGCGATTGAGCCACAAGAGACATAAAGATTGTCAATTTCGAGTCATTTCCTTTTATTTGAGCCACGAGTTTTCGAATTATTTGATTATTATTTCGTTTACTATTATTCAAGCCATAAGCTTGGTAATTATATTATTTTCAGCGATAAAAGTCGCATATT
>NW_012036352.1:0-443 GCF_000956235.1 Wasmannia auropunctata | reverse complement strand
TAGCTGTAAAAATGCTTTTTTGATCATCTCGATACGATCATTTTTGACGAAGTTACACTCTCTTGAATTTTGCCTATTTTTGGAGGCTAGAACAGGTGATCCTTTAATTTTTTGGACCAGTGTATATGTCTATATATAGAAACATAAATCAATATAAAAGCAATTTTAATATAAAAATACATTATTAATATTTAGTTATTGTATGCTTTAATTACAACAGTGTTTTATAATACATTTATTCTACACACAACAAATTATAAATAGGGTGGCCTACGTAAAGTGTTATAAACTAATAACTTTAAGAATATTTGTCGTAGATATCAAAAAGTTGTTCATGAGAAAGTTTCATGTATTAGAGGGGCCTTTCTAATAGTCCGGGGGCTCATCGCAGGTTTTGTGGGCATCATAGTATTCAGTTGGAGACCCATATTATTTTACTATTC
>NW_012036351.1:0-470 GCF_000956235.1 Wasmannia auropunctata | reverse complement strand
TGGTTTCATGGCATAAACTAAAAATCGCACACAAATGCAGTTTACTACTTTCGAAAGAGTGAATCTTTACCTTTAATTTGCTTTTTTGTTGAGCGTCGTACGATTTTTTTTCATTGAGTTATTCAACATTGAAGTAAAAAGGATCATTTTTGCTTCAATGTTAAATAACTCGGTGAAAAAAAATCGTACGACGCTCAACAAAAAAGCAAATTAAAGAGAAAGATTCATTCTTTCAAAAGCTGTACACCGCGTTTATGTGCGATTTTTATTCCACGCCATGGAACTTGTCAAAGTTCGTAAAAAATTTTAGAGATTCGTCGGGTCTCCTTTTCTATCCGTGTAATTCCATGAAAGATCAGTAGGATCGTTTTCTTAAGTATCGATTTGGAAACTAGAGATTTCAAGCTGTAAAAATGCTTTTTGTATCATCTCGATACGATCATTTTTGTACGAAGTTACACTCTCTTGAA
>NW_012036350.1:0-753 GCF_000956235.1 Wasmannia auropunctata | reverse complement strand
TAAATCAATATAGCGTCTTTATGCTGGCTACTCATTGGTCCAGTCGCCTTAGGATTCCTGCATATTGGTCGCGGAAATCTTTCCCGCGCGGCAAAATGCGACGCGATAGCCAATAAACTTACAGCTCCTAAAGAAAGATAATACGTTCATTGGCTACCGCGTTGTGTCTTACCGCGCGGCAAAATGCGACATGATAACCAATGGACGTATCATCTTTCTTTAAGCCCGTATCAGACTAAAGATTGTGATTGAGATTAGAATGGAATTTGACCAATTAAAACAAAGTTCACTAAATTTGAGATTGGTTTTCTTTCTTCTAATTGGTTAAATCCTAATTCAATCTCAATATTTAATCTGATACGGGCTTTAGGAGCTGTAAGTTTATTGGTTATCACGTCACATTTTGCCGCGCGGTAAGCATTTCCGCATCCAGTGTGCAAGAGACTTTACGGCTTACGCTATGTTTATGCTTTGTTATGCATTTCATATGCTCTCGGCCTTAAGGCCGAGACACAGACTTTTGCATAAAACTGCATAACGCATAAAACGTAAGGCATAAGAGAATCAACCAATCAGAGTCCATCATTTCATACTCTGATTGGTTGATTTTCTTATGCCAGAGAGGATCCTGAGAGCGGTCATGCCCGCGATTTAGCTGCGATGGCAATTGAGCTGGTTTCAGCGCCTCTGGAAAGTGGACATTGAACTACCAACTAGAGAGACCAATGAGAAGCACGCGTTGGACGGAAAGCG
>NW_012036349.1:0-624 GCF_000956235.1 Wasmannia auropunctata | reverse complement strand
AAATCCATGTTGTATTATTTTCAATGTATATGTAAAAAATAAAAACAAGAAATGCAATAGATAGCGTAACGAGGGCTGCAAAAATTAAAAAGGGATTTCGATAACAAGTAGCAAATTACGTGACAGAAAAATCAAAAATGGGAAGAAATCTCCAGCAGCAGCATACTTGGCGCACCCGTTTTTTATATATAACTCATAGTAATATAATACATGCAATTCATGCTAACTGTTCCGTGTTAGACCACTATAGGAATGCGGCGACCGGTTATTCGTGCCAAAAGCCAAGTGCCGGTTGAGAGCCGCTGCCACAAGCGCGACTCGCTCAACGCAGCGCATGGAACACGCGTGCTCCGCTTGTTTTTCGACCGATTCACCCTCGTGCGATCGTCGCCGGCCGGCATGTCTGCGCGATAGATGAATTTTCATCTATCGCGCACCTGCGTCAGAGGGCGAACTCTAGTCGGCGCTCCGTTTTACCATCGAAAAGCCACTTGCGCACCGATCGTTCTTCGGCGACGTCGTCAGTTAATTCTCTCTCAACACGGTGATTCCACGTAAATAATTGTACTCGATATCGGCGGTGCGGTCGCGTTCGTGATCGAGAGCTCAGGGCTGCGGTGCGAT
>NW_012036348.1:0-1451 GCF_000956235.1 Wasmannia auropunctata | reverse complement strand
TAAATTCGGCACGCGTCAAACTATGCGAGGATCTTATATCTGTCGACTGTCAACGCCGCATGAATCTCGCCGGGTCGCAAATCTGAAGGCAGCGATTGTTCCCTGTCGAAATGGGATTCACCGCGATAACCCTTCTTCCGGAAGTTGTGTCTGCCGAAAATAAAGGAGCTGGACCGGCTCTCTTGAGTATATATAGAGCTTGTCTAGGAGTACTAAGAGTATTTAGTAAATAGAACGTTACCCTTGTCCGGCATTTTGCTGTTAGACATTAGAATCTGTGCGCATCTTAAATCGAGTGTTCGCTTTGGAAGTCGTCCCATCAACCTTCTACGAGACAGGAAGACAGAGCGAAAAGCGCGCTTAGACAGCCCTCGAGAGCCCGGTTCCCAGTGGACACAGGCCTGCTAAAAGCTTTCATAGCCCACTTCAAATGTGATCCACAAGTAGTAAGTCGTCACTTTCTTACAGTTTAAACTGAGATTTACTTAGTTGGTGACTTATTTCTAATCGGTTCTCAGTGAGTGACAAACTGAGTTTGAAATTCCCCCTTCTCATCCCCGATACTATTACCATTATGTTGAACACGATTTATTAGAATCGCTAATCTCTCAATTTCTTCAACAGCTTACCCTCCTCGAACCCGACATCTACACCATCGGTCCGGATGACTTTAGCGTTGAAGAAGTCCGTTTTGTAGTCAGATTGCTTCATCCTGATGACAGCATTTCGGTGTTCGTTCACCACTCCCCTTTCCCTTATCTAGTTTCCATTCTCTTTTTTTACAATTTCTTTATATAAGACTTGGGAGCATTACTTAAAAGAAATAAGACGGGGGAGAACTTCTTAAAAAAAATAAAACTTGGGGGTATTTCTTAAAAAGATATAATACATGGGGCATTTGTTTTCATGCGGCACAGCGCAGCGGATAGAACATTCTGCCTGCGCGCGATCATTCAGCTTCGACCGTTCGTACGAGTAGCTAGACAACAATGCGCATCGCTTCGCGTACTTTTGCATTTTCTTTCGAAACGCAACAAAAATGCTAATAAAATAATACTATAAATATCGCTGCATTCTACGATTATTACTGTAAACGAGATACTAGCTCGAGTGATTATCAACTGTTCATAAATGTACTTATTGTTAGATTCAGAAAATTTTACAAAACAAATATCTCATATATATGTATATGTTTATAATTTGTATTTATTTAAATTTAAAACGATAGAAAATAAGATTTATAACATTTTAAATATTCGGCCAATCTCCATACCACTGTTTTACTGACGATTTATGTGTATGTATGTGTGCGATATTCATGTACATAGTAGTACATATAGTAATATATTTATGTTTACGAAAGCAAGTCAATTATAAGTAGAAAATCTGTCAGAAAGCACTCGCAGTGTCATGTCACATTACTTTTTGACAAGTATAGCATCTTTTAGTTA
>NW_012036347.1:0-892 GCF_000956235.1 Wasmannia auropunctata | reverse complement strand
AGACTACAGAAATCTAACATTATTTTAAATTTGTTTTGATTAAAAACAAAAATAAATACTGTAACAACATACCCCGTCACCACTTATCATATTTACACCCGACTTATCAAATTTACACATTTTAATTGTTGATTAAGCAAAAAATATATTTTAAGATATTAATATAACTATAAGTTATTACTTATGAAGTAAAGATTCTAAAAAAAAGTTGTAATTATAATATATAATAAGCAGATTTATAAATATAACATTTAATATATCATTGATTTATTTTACGTTTAGCTATCAAAAACTGAAATTATTTTTTATTTCTGAAAATATGCTATTCAATTCAAAATATCTTATTGCAACATGTCTGCAATATTTTTGCGGAAACACTATAATTTTTATATAATATTACCATTTGACATTTTGCAGCGATTTTGAATTTATCAATGTGCCCTATGTATCAATCACTCGATCTCTCCTATATATTGTTACGTCCTGAGGACTCTACGATTCTTTTCTTTCGTGGAAAGTTCTGCGATCGGCAAGCTAATCTTAGAGACGATTATTTTTGTTAAATACTGGATTTAACACTTCTTGTATTCTAAAAAAAGCACGTGCGAGAGCCGCCAAAGAGAAATCTATTTCGCTGATAACACCATTATCCTATAATTTAAAAAACAGAAAAGATATTTGCATAGCTCAAACGTATGAATTTTTGGAAGAGACCCTTCGGTCCCAAAAGATAAAACTCACTAATAAATTCGGCACGCGTCAAACTATGCGAGGATCTTATATCTGTCGACTGTCAACGCCGCATGAATCTCGCCGGGTCGCAAATCTGAAGGCAGCGATTGTTCCCTGTCGAAATGGGATTCACCGCGATAACCCTTCTTCCGGAAGTTGT
>NW_012036346.1:0-1037 GCF_000956235.1 Wasmannia auropunctata | reverse complement strand
AAATAGATATCTTAAAACATCTGGCTCCTCTGTAGCGACTTTCTTTCTGTTATGCATATTATTGTTACTGACGTTTTTATCAGACATTTTCATGAGTTTCGCGAAAGAAAGATTTCGTATTTCCGCATCTAATTTTTTCACGTTGTTAATTGTTCCTATTCTATTTGGAATTTCTGGATGGTCTAATGAAAGATGAGCAAAACATAATATTTTTATGTGAATAGATAATAGATATATTCACATAAAGATGATATATCTTCATCTTTTTACATAAAAGAACAGAGCGAAATAAGCAGGTAAAATCTACCCTCGCATCAATCGAACTCAAATTGGTGTCATCCATTAGTTGGTACCTCTGAGATATAAAACTTCCTGAAAGATTAGCCTTGAAATAGCATTTTCTTGAAAGTTTTAAAGAAAGAAAGTAAAATAAGAAAAGTGGTTTTTCTCAAAAACGGTTGGACCGATTTTAATAAAAAAAAATATATGTATGTTGTAAACATTATTTAAATAAGTTTAAAAAATTTTGTTGTAATTTTTATGATGAAAAAAAACCAATAAAAAAATTTTTTAATACTTTATGAATTTTTTGATGTTTTTGAGAGACTATTTCTATATTATTTCACGAAAACATCTTTAAATTCTCTACTTTAACATTATATATTTTTCACATTGTTCAGAGTGGTTAAAAATAACCATGCTGTATTCGGCGCGTCACCGCGTCGTTGCCATGGAACTTGCATACTAGCCTTACTGCAGCGTTGCAACGTTTAATTGCCAAGAAAATTTATAGAAATAAGGAATTTATTATTGCTTACTCACATTTATTTAGTAAGTATTGTGGTATAGTAATACCTAACACTGTAAAATGTATAGTATCAGTACAACCAGTACAATACTACCTTTTTTCAAAAAGGTAATTACGCTAAGAGTACACATTCCTGAGAAGAAACTAGTGTATCAAATTAAAAAATAAAATTCAAGTGGTACTTTCTTCAATTTTAATTCAATAAAATGTAAGTGATATGTAAAAAAAT
>NW_012036345.1:0-2283 GCF_000956235.1 Wasmannia auropunctata | reverse complement strand
AATATTTAATTTGTTTCAATAAATTTTTTAGATATAAATTTATGTAAAAAATTAGAAATTAAATATCAGGAAAACGTTTGCCAACTAGCAAAGAAAATCTTTTTCTTTTCTTTTAAATTATATTCCGCTAGTCTATTCACAGATTCACAAATTCCGCAAGGCTACGTTTCGATAATTTTTGCCCCTTCGCTTTCCTCGCATATCAAAAGCTCTCAAATATGAAACTCTTCTACATTTCTTCGAAAGGAGATTTTACCAATGCAATATAGTCTACATTAGCATTACTTTTTAATCAATGTAATAACGTACTAAGGGATATAGTATGTATACAAAGTGTAATAAATTAATACAACAAGTATAAATGTATCAATAAAATTGTAAATACGCATTATAAACTTTTTTCTCATATTTATTCAAATAATATGTGTAAAATTATTTTTATATTTCGAAAGAGTATGATAATTTTGCAAATTAAATAATAATATTATGATATATCTCTATATATTAATATAGTATTATGATATATCTCTATATATGAGGTAGGATTAAAAAGTTCCCGGAATTGGTTAATAACAATTTATTGAAATAATATACAGTATTCTTATATTATTGTCCTTCAAAGTACTGTCTTCCTCGATTTTTGATCTTATAGTATAAATCTTATAGTATAAATTTACACACTTGTTCCACCGTTCATACAACTGTTCAAAACACTCCTGAAAGCCATTTTTGTAAAGTTCCTTCAGAGCTGCTTCGTCGTATTTTCCATCACCTCTTCTGAATTAGTAAAACGGTGTCCCTTCAATTTTATTTTCAGCCGTGGAACAGGCAATCAATGATTGATGCAATCAGACAGAAAACGACCTGAAAAATGGACAGGAAACAATTGATTTTTGTTGCATGACAAATGCCCCGGCACATCGCTCACCGATTGTGAAACAGTACCTTGCTTGATACAATGTTACCACTCTGGAACATCCTCCCTATTCTCTCGACCTAACACCAGCGGATTTTTACCTGTTTCCACAGCTGAAAATGAAATTGAAGGAACACCGTTTTGCTAATTCAGAAGAGGTAATGGAAAATACGACGAAGCAGCTGAAGGAACTTTCCAAAAATGGCTTCCAGGAGTGTTTTGAACATTTATATGAACGGTAGAACAAATATGTAAATGCAGGAGAATAGTACTTTGAAGGACAAGTAAGAATACTGTATATTATTTCAATAAATTATTGACCAATTCCGAGAACTTTTTGACCCTACCTCGTATTTTTATATTAACATATTATACATACATTTTCTTTATATGGATGATAGATTTTATTTTAATAAACATTGTAACTCTTATAATTTAGAGAAATAGGCTTATTAGAATATATCAAACATATTAAAGTTGAGGCTGTGTGCGAGCCAACACGGATGATGGTGTGTAATAATTTTCTTACAATATCCAAACCTACGCAAACTATATACGCCTATTTCTCTAAATTATTTGAATTCACGCTGCCTGAAAAGACGCGTTAAATTGTTTACATATATCGGTTATTGCGAAGAATATCATCACATACCTCGGTGATCTAATGGTTAGGACGCTCATCTGGCAAACGTGGAGATCCGGGTTCTTCCTGGTTGAGAGTTGAGGTGATATTTTTTGCAATAAATTCTTTACAGATTCGGGGGAAGGGGATCTTATAGATGCGTATAGCATCAAAGAGGTTAAATTATTAATCGATTTAATTTATTACAAGTTATTCCGGCCTCATGTAATGAACTGTGTTTCAAGACCGACGAATATGTGGCGGACAGTTTACGTGGGGTTGGATATTGTAAGGAATTATTACACCTCATAATGCGTGTTGGCTCGCATACGGCCTCTACTTTAATATGTTTGATTGTAACTCTTAATTTTACAAATCGGCGTTTTATGTTCAACTGATAACCCGAATTATTTCAAGAATATCTTATATGTATATCAATATAAAATATCAAAAGTCACAGATTTACAGATAACAAAAAAATATATCTAATTTTTACGCTACACTAACGACAAGACCGAAAGTTGTGCACGACATACGTAACACATAAAACACATGCGATACATATGCGTATATACATAAATGCGTTCGAACGTACATAATACGAAAAACATGGACGGTTCGGCCACTTTTACGTAAAACATATGCACGACTCGCATGGGATCTCGACACGGCGTCGGTCAAACACCTTACAACGCCGACGATTTCGGCTGCCTTAAAACAGCGCTTTGTAAACCAGGAAAATCTG
>NW_012036344.1:0-593 GCF_000956235.1 Wasmannia auropunctata | reverse complement strand
GAAGTCATATTATAAATATATTTAAGATAATACAAAGGTCTCATTTTTTTCATTCTGATACAATTTTTTTCGAGGTATAATATACTTCTGTGACTTCAGATTTTAAATGGAAATTTGTATTTTAGGTAGAACGGATTATGCATCGATGATGGGGGTAACTCCCGTGTCAGCATCGCGTTTACCATCGACACCACCGGCACCACCGGCACCACCGGCACCACGGGCACCACGGGCACCACGGGCACCACCAGCATCACCGACATCGCCGGTATCGTTGACACGGGAGGAGGATATATTGAAAGACTCCATCAATGTCACAAAGGTAATATTATTTGATATCTATGAAATCAGTGCACGCAGTATAAAAAGATGTATAAAATTACACACATAATATTATCGTTAGATATTATAATATTTTTAAAAATTACGCAATTTGTAATGGAAATAAAAATCTATTTTCAAAAATTAGTATTTTCACCTCTAATTATGTAAATAAATATTAATTTGACGGAAAATTACATAAACAATAGTATATTTTATAGTTTCCATGTAAATATATATGTGTATTATCATTATGTTACATAATATTACAA
>NW_012036343.1:0-706 GCF_000956235.1 Wasmannia auropunctata | reverse complement strand
GTGTTCACTACCGTGGGCACGAGTGACAAACGAAACTTTATTAAGCAAATGTTTCCGACTATTTTGGATGAACATATTGGAAGTTCTCGAGATACTAGTTTTGAACAAATGATAATGCGACAAACGAAAGGTCGTGGCGTCGACATCGTCTTAAATTCGTTGGCTGAAGAAAAATTAATCGCGTCCGTTCGTTGTTTGGCGCGAAACGGTCGTTTTTTAGAGATTGGCAAATATGATCTTATATCAAACAATCCTTTAGGTATGTCCGAGTTTCAGAAGGGTATTAGTTTTTATGGAATTCTACTCGATAATGTGTGCACTAGCAATCACAAATATAAATCTCTAATATCAAAAATGGTAACCGATGGTATTAATAATGGAATTGTCAAACCACTTCAAGTGACAATTTTTCCGAAAACAGATATCGAAGAAGCTGTTAGGTATATGACAAGTGGAAAACATATGGGAAAGGTATGCTTTAACTCTAATTGACGGTAGCAGAAAGAATTGTTCATAAATAATAGCCTCTTCTTTTGTTTATAAATAAACCTGTTTTACATATAATGTGTATTTTTAATATATATGTTTATATTTACAGATAATTATAAATATTCAGGAACAGGGTAAACCTTTGGACAATCACATTCTCGCTTATCGCCGCTATTATTGTCTCAAAGATAGAAGTTACATTATACTAGGTGGACTG
>NW_012036342.1:0-991 GCF_000956235.1 Wasmannia auropunctata | reverse complement strand
CGAGTACGCAAATTAAAGGTAAAGATTCACGCTTTCGAAGCTGTAAGTTACATTTGTATGCGATTTTTATTGCACTCCATGGAATTTCGCAAACTTAGTAAAAAATTTTTTAGATTTGATGTATCTCCATTTGCATCCGTGCAACTTTGTAAAGAATCAGTCATTTTTCAATGAATTATGGATTTCGAAAGTAGTGACTTCAAGCTGTAAAATGCTTTTTAAATGGATCATTTTGTTACGATCATTTTTGTCAAAGTTACACTCTTTTGAAATTTGCCTATTTTTAGCGATCAGAATAGGTGATCCTTTAATTTTGGCGCGGAGTGTATATTTATTCTATATATTACTTCTTTTACATATAATTATGTAAAAGAAGAAATAGATTTACAACTATGATGAAGAGATGTATAGGATATACACATACATATACATACATAAACATATATACACAAACAAATATATCCTATACATTTCTTCATCATAGTTATAAATCTATTTTTTCTTTTATATATAATTAATAAAATATTACTATTTGTAGGAGTATAGTAGAAAAGAGAGGAAATTTACAAAATCAGTTATTACTTTTTGCTTTTAAAATAGCATGTTTATTCAATAATTATGACTTAGACTCATGAGGCCATGGCTGCACAACAATTGGATATATTCATGGACGACAAGAGGTAAAGAACAAAAGAAGATTCTGAAAATACTCCATGAATTTACTGAACGGGTACGTAGAAAGTATGAGCATAATTAATATTGTATCAAAACACTATCTATTTTGAGAAATTACAATAACTGCAATGTATAAAAAAACAGAATTACAAAATAATTTGTAAATATTAGCAAGATGTTATGTTTATGTACTCATATAAATCACAAAAAAAAAATTAAAGTTGTACTGTTGTAGATTATTACGGAGAGGAAACTTTATCATGAACGCACTAATGGTCGATTTTTAAAAAACTTTGATAATGACACATCGGCTGAA
>NW_012036341.1:0-584 GCF_000956235.1 Wasmannia auropunctata | reverse complement strand
GTTAAATAAGGACATTCCACGTGTTTGAGTGAGACCAGAAGATATTGTAAGAAGTTTATTTAAAGATACCACTGACACTGAAAAGTCTGCTTTATCGACCTTGTACAAATTTGGCCGACTTTTCAGCATCTTCTTAAGGAGCCTAGCAAAATTTGTAACAAACTTTGTCATATTTTTATTTGACTTTAATTTTCAATTTTAGGTTAAGTTGAATTTTTGAATTGAAAAAAAATTTGCAACTTTGAAGATTCGATAGACTTTGCAAAATTTTTGAAATTCAAATCGTTCTTAAATTTAAACTTCGTTTTTTAGTGCGAAAGCATCTTCGAGAAATATCAACTTGAAAAAATCGAAAGGTTTCGCTATTTAAAATGAGTCCAGGAAGATTGTTTTACGATTTTTTTTTTCACGAAGTTACCAAAATTCAAATATCGACGATTTTTTAACTCGGTAAAAAAATCGTACAATGCTCATCGAGTACGCAAATTAAAGGTAAAGATTCACGCTTTCGAAGCTGTAAGTTACATTTGTATGCGATTTTTATTGCACTCCATGGAATTTCGCAAACTTAGTAAAAAATTTTT
>NW_012036340.1:0-371 GCF_000956235.1 Wasmannia auropunctata | reverse complement strand
TCCCCGAAGACGGCGAGTCTGAGAGTAAGCATGTATACTCGAATCTTGCCGTCTGAGGGATACATGCCCTTGCAATGAAGGTGGATCAGGTGTCCTGGCTTTACGAAGTCCAGTGCGCCGGGCTGGTCAATGTTGTTTGGAGCCATAACTCCTAGCGGCCGTCATTGGCGGTTGCGTTGTATTGGTGCTCGAGGGTGTCTGGGCAGTCGTGTTTGCGAAGATGCCGTAGTTGGGAGAGTCTTGAGAAAGTCATATTTACTCTCTTTTTCGCGCATCCTAACTTTAAACTCGGGTCGCGTTAAAAGTCGCGCCGCATCGTGACTCCCATTCGAAGGAATCTTAGTTTGTACGTGCCGGATTGATTATCATCT
>NW_012036339.1:0-396 GCF_000956235.1 Wasmannia auropunctata | reverse complement strand
GACGTGTGCTCTTCCGATCTTAAGATAGAACAAGTAAAAAAAATAGAGTGTACAAAAAAAGTGAAAGCAGTTTGTATCGGACGACAATTGTGAAGTGGAAAGCGTCGTCTACAATAGGCAGTAGCAGTAATGGATTAAAGAGCAAGCGTTAGGGGCTTTTTTTCAATAAGCCGTTAGTCATTACTCATATCATACTAACTAAGAATTGACCAATCGTAGTCGAATATTTTTCTTACGTTCAACTGTGATTGGTCAATTCTTACGATTTACGGCTTACGATCTGATATACGACGTATTGTAGACAGCCCTTTAGGAGTAAACTGTAGGATTAAAGTCTCCTTATGTCCGAGTATCTACACACGACATATAAGTAAAGATTATAATAAACCAATGTGA
>NW_012036338.1:0-652 GCF_000956235.1 Wasmannia auropunctata | reverse complement strand
TCTCAATAAATTAAACATTAAGTAAGTGTTTAATAAATCCTCACAATTTACAATTTGTATATTTCTCATGGAAGGTAACCGGACCCAATATGACTTTATACGCAAATTGGCCAACCTTCTGTTTGTAAGTAATTACACGAAAAATTTAATAGATAACAATAGTAGAGCGTGCAAGTGATCCGTGTGACACGATTGTGTCATTTAATAGATCATCTAATTCATTCTGTTCGTGTCAATACAAGAAAATAAAAACGTCGTGGTCGCGCTGTATAAATTTCGTAGGCATGTAATTGCTTTGTATGATTACCAAAACATGGTTATCAGTTTCTGCAGTTTATGTTATTGTAATTCTGTATTCATATTTTACGGCACTATATTTAGTTTATATTTGTGTCACAACGTTTTATTTATAATTAAAGAAAAGTAACACAATGTCTTTATATATAATAGAACCAATATGGTCAGCCTGGCTATTGAGTCCACAGTTCTCAGGGAACACCAACTAACAGTAATATAACCTCACATTTGATAACCTCAATTATAATTTTTGATTTAAAACTTACTAGAAAAAGAATAAAAAGTAAAATATTTAATTGTTTTTTATTTAACAAAATATCTGAGGAAAATAGATTTTTTCTTTTAATTATGTAGC
>NW_012036337.1:0-2024 GCF_000956235.1 Wasmannia auropunctata | reverse complement strand
ACTAGGAGTCTGCAAGTTCAAATTTTGTCCACCGCCTTGCCTGCCAATCCAACTCCAGCATCCAATATTTTTGTTTTGGAAGTCGATAAAATCTTTGTGGCCGTTCCGTAGTACAAATCGTATGCATGTCTTACGATGAAATTCGTCCATCGCACGAGATATCATATTCTTTTGATCCTGACCTGTAATGCACAATAAACAGAAATTATTAAAACCACAAATAAATTTGAAAGCACCTTTTGCCGTTAGGCTGGGTCATGGTAGCTAATAATATTTAAATTTTTGTGTGAATTTTAAAAGAAAATGATTAAATTAATGTGAATTTGATATAATTCACACAATCAAAAAGGTTTACCATTATACGCTCAAACGTATACTTAAATTATTTAATACTTAATTGTTCATTTATAGTTGCCATTGAACAAAACCATATAACTGATTAATAATAATAACAGCATTATCATTTTATTTTACTTAATATTTGTTTATACAAGTTAAGGATATTAAGTCAGTAATATTAGAAATATTACTATACATGTATGTTGTCTAAAATTATCGATATAATCATAGAAAAAAACCTGAGTAAAAATGAGAATGTGATTGTCATGTCTTGTATGCTATGGATTCCTTTATTAAAAAGATGTCTGTTGTTGATGTACTCGTGTAAGAAATGTACTTAAAAAATTGTTAAATATATCTTACAAAATAACACAAAATGTTTATACATACAACGTATAACAGTACGTATCGTAAATGTGTATCAAGAAATAAAAATTTATTAATTTGCAAATTTAATTGTTTTTATATTCATTTATTTAATATTATATTATTGTACAACTACATCATGCAATATAATTTTTCATTATTCTTCCAACATATTCTCAAAATCATTAATAAAAATATATTAAAAATTCTTCTTTTATTATGTAGATTCAATTATGCTCGGAACTATTGTAGAAGTTCAAATATGTTACATAAAATTTGATTTAGATTCTAACATTCTCGATGTTACGAATTATATGTGTGCCTAATGTGATTTGATGACATTATAATTTTTTATTAAGCTACGTGAGAAACATTTATTTTTACAAATACTATTAAATTACAATAAATAATACTTAGCTATTGAATTTAAATTCGTTAATTTCGAAAGAAATGATACAGTACAAAATGTCTGAATTTTTTCGCAAAGATACTTACTGAATTGACCAGAAATGATGTAGGGAATAATGCGATTAGGCCAACGGCTAAATGGGTTAGCATCGCCATTTCTTGTGGTTCTATTTGAAAGCATGATATCTCCCTGGAAGTAGTTACCCAATTCCTCAGGATTCACCTTCATTTCCTTGGTCCATTGTGCTACCTTCACTCCTGTTTCGTGATCCGGTTCCGTCTTGTAATTCCCCTCAATATTCTTTGAGTAAGGGCTCGACCCCACCGATTCAAATATTGTGAGGACGAAAAGCGTCGACGTAAAAGTGACTAATAATCGACGCATGATGAGACAGTAAATAAAATTACAGCAAGTTACCTCTTTATTGATGGTCATACGACAGCAAAAGTGAATGCAGTAATATAATCATTCCGATCACTTCCCTTTTTATACCCTATGGCACAATAATTTTCATGCCCCACCTATGCCATTTTTGTTAGTGACTAATACGGGTATCATATCGCAAAATGCTATTTGACAACGCTAATTCACCGACGATTAGTCGATAGTCGATACAATTTTATCTGTAATATATATACAGGGTGTCCCAAAACTCTTAATTAATATTTTAAAGCGTCAAAGAAAATGAAATTTTGAACTAAAAGTTCTTTTATCAATTTTGGCTCAGACCATTTTATTTACAGAGTTATTAGTGTATAATGTTATTCAATCAGATCGCGCTTAGCCGGAGTAAGAAGGAGCATATCATGCCGTGTGTCTTATTTATTATTTACTTATTATTTCAATAAGAAAAAGTTTAACGGCCAAGAACTTATTAGAACTTTTACTTATTTATTAATATAAAAAATTA
>NW_012036336.1:0-715 GCF_000956235.1 Wasmannia auropunctata | reverse complement strand
TACGTGCGTGCGTTATTAAAACAAATAAATGAGAAATAGACTTACTTAATGATACATTCTGGTGAGAATCATTTTGCTCATTACATTCGTCCATCGTATCTTCATCGTCGTCATCAGAATGTTTTCCATGTACAATCTCTAATAACTTAGAAACCTGGAATATTTCTCTACTTAAGATAGGCTGGCGATAATGTTCCTTGTGGACCTTATCTGCGTGACCCATAAAATTAGCCAAATCGGAAATCTCGTGGTCTTCTAGATTTAAATGAGTACACATTGTTGCTACATGTTTTTTTAAATTAGTTTCTCGTAATCTATCTGGATTTGATGCTCCGCATTTCTCGGAATATTTTTCTATAAGTTCGCATGCTCTTAAGTATCGGTAATCTCCTTTTAATATGCCAGGTATTCCAAAAAGATATGGATTTTTTGGATGAACGTTTGCAGTTTTGCGATAGCTTAGAAGAAGTAGTAAATTTTCCAACATTTGTTTATGAATTAGAACCGGTACATTACGGCCCAACTTTCCTCTCATAGTAAATCAGACGTATTTCTTTGCTGCTTTCTTTTCATCATTACTAAGCGAGGCATATCCTATATCTATTGTATTTTGATTCACTTCTTGATAGTTTTTGAAAACTTCTATTAACGCACGTTCTATTTCGCCAGGCAAAAAACATAATAATATTTGAAAATCACAAGATCGGAAGAGCAC
>NW_012036335.1:0-393 GCF_000956235.1 Wasmannia auropunctata | reverse complement strand
GCAATAATAAAAATTTTTAAATATTTGTAATATTGCTTACATAATTTTGATATTTGTTAAACTGTTTTAATGTTCGTTGGACAATATTAATGTTTTATAAAAATTTTTTAATATTTTTAAATTATTTGCACATGTTTTAAACAATTTTTAAACTATCATAACAAATTTATCATGTATTTTTGTATGTTTTTAAACATTTTTGACTAATTAATTTAAATAAATGCAAAATAGAATAATAAGAAACACGTTATGACACGATGCAAATGTCTAAAGTGCCTTACGTCAGTTTCGGTCGTGCCGACCCTGACCGCGCGAATTCCAAGTGCGCCCATTCGTGAACTTCAATAGCTCACCGTTCAAATTCTATTCATCGGATCGCGTTTTGGTAAAGAA
>NW_012036334.1:0-548 GCF_000956235.1 Wasmannia auropunctata | reverse complement strand
GATTCCGTAATAATAGAAATGTTAAATGTAATAACTCTCTTTTTATATACTATGAACATTGTAAACGTAGTTAGAAATAAATTTAATCGTATCAATTAATTCTTAAACTCTCTATCGTGATTAAATCACCTCATCCTTCTCTTCCCTCCTACCCCGCAGAAAATCGTACTGGTCCGATCCCGGGTAAAGGGGATTTAGTTCCTTGACCCAAAAACAAAACCAACGATCGCGCTGGTTCGAGATCGAGTAACATCGTCCCTTCAGGACGTTAACTCATTTCTCAACCCCGGTTAAAGCGCCATCGACTCGCACATATGCCACCGCGCCTATTTACGAGGCAGGCTATCTGCTTACGTCCTTCCGTATCCCCCTCCTTCACGAATCCAGCCTTCTAAACGGAACTCTCTTTGATTTTTCCTTTCTTTAAAGATAAATCATATCTTGGGGATTGGACGTAACACGTGGAACAACATAATATTTCGACAAACTTTATATGATTTTCAGGGTAAATTTTAAGATAAAATTCTCTTGTGTATATATAAAATTTA
>NW_012036333.1:0-544 GCF_000956235.1 Wasmannia auropunctata | reverse complement strand
GCACAGGGCTGCGTGTGCCTTTCTTTTGTACGCATCGAATAAATTCATTTTCTGTTTAGCAAACACGTGACAAACAAGTGAAATTGACCTTCTCTATCCCGGACCTCACTATCTACCCAACAATTTCAACAAAGAACATATATAAATATATATAAACATATAAAAAATCTGAAAAAATATATAATTATATGCGAAATATGCCCATACATATCCATATATATAGTATGTTTCTTTTCTTTGTAAAATTATTGTTTGATACAAGAAAAATGATAATATTAATAATAATAAAAAGAAAACATAAAAAATAATTTAAAAAGTAATTTTTGCATTGTTTTTTGTTTACAAAAAATCAAGTTTTATAAAATGAGAAAAAATTGTTCACATATATTATATAAGTATATTTTTAATTATTTATACATATATAATCATAAATGAACAATTTTTCTCATTTCTTCAAACTTGATTTTTTGTAAAAGGAACAATGTAAAAATTATATTTTTTAAATTACTTTTTATGTTTCCTTCTTATTATTAGATCGGAAGAG
>NW_012036332.1:0-717 GCF_000956235.1 Wasmannia auropunctata | reverse complement strand
TAAATGTTAAATAAGTATTTTAAAAAATCTGCGAATCATTTGCATACTGCAAATAAATAATTATCCGGAAAAAAATTTTTTATATAAGAATGTTAAAATATAACTAAAGCAACTAGTAATTTTTGTGCCGGTTGATGGCCGCATTGGCTTACAATTAGTTGGTAACAAGCGCGAGGCACTGCGGTATCGCGCTAACGCAGACCATGGTGCAAATATAACATCCACCATGAACGCAGACCCAAGAATCTTCCCTTTTCCCGAGCGACCGCCGCGGTGTGCACACCTGTTGTATGTGAGCGTGTCAGCGTGTGTAAGAGTTCAGCTGACCAGCCTACTGCCGTGCGAGAAAAAAGACTGCGTATCAGATGAGTAAAGCTAAGAAAAGTGTTATTTTGTAAAACATTTTTTTCTTCTGTTCATTTTATATTCTCTAGAACAGAGAAAGCACAGGGCTGCGTGTGCCTTTCTTTTGTACGCATCGAATAAATTCATTTTCTGTTTAGCAAACACGTGACAAACAAGTGAAATTGACCTTCTCTATCCCGGACCTCACTATCTACCCAACAATTTCAACAAAGAACATATATAAATATATATAAACATATAAAAAATCTGAAAAAATATATAATTATATGCGAAATATGCCCATACATATCCATATATATAGTATGTTTCTTTTCTTTGTAAAATTATTGTTTGATACAAGAAAAATGATAA
>NW_012036331.1:0-625 GCF_000956235.1 Wasmannia auropunctata | reverse complement strand
GTCGCTGATTTCTCTGACAAACGCCTACCATCGCCAAGATTATCTATTCCAGTCGTCTCAGATTGTGAGGGGTTAATCACAGTGTAATAATGTTGTACTACAATTTCTATTTTTAGGTTTATATATATATGGATGTCAAATAAGTTCCTGTACAAGTTTTATTACATGGCACGTGCAATCCTAACTTGAAATCCTGATTTAGATGTTCTTATTCTACAAAGCTGATTCTACAAAGATGATTCTTGATGTAAAATAGAAGATTATCATTTCAAGATTCTTGTGAAAAAACATATCGAAGCGAGAATGCAAATTAAACGTTAAGAGATATCCTTTTCTGAAATAAACTTTGGCAGTGGCATACTTAAATTTGTTAATAATATTTATTTTGTACATTACAGAACGGTTATGAATGGAATTATACCTACAATTGCATTTATTGTGAAAAAAATTACATTGTGGGTTTTAATGTGCGCCCTCGAGACCTTCTATGTGACAAATTTCTTTTTTACGCCCGACTGCTGCCAACCGAAGGTTGTTAGAAATTTGCTTCTTACGAAATTATATGCGCGTCTCCGAGTCTTCTAAGTGAGACATTTCTTTTTTAGAAAAATGTATTTGCTTTTTA
>NW_012036330.1:0-1120 GCF_000956235.1 Wasmannia auropunctata | reverse complement strand
ATTATTGTGCAACGTTAGGTATAACTCTCAAGCTTGTATCTTTATTTTGAAAATATAATTAACAATAAACGCACAACGGAGAAAGATACAACAATGATTTTTTCACTAAACAATAGAGGAGAATTATCCCTAACGTTCTGTAAAGCATAGAAAGCGAAATTTTTAATTATAATATCATTTTTATGAACATTGTAAAATTGCGGTCATACGTCATGACGCCACCCGATACCCCCTTCCTAGCGTAGCGTGGGCAGTTGCGTCTTCCGCGAATCTTCCCACCTATCGAGCGATCGAGGTAGGAAATCACAGTACAAAAGGAGCCGCCGGGCGCTCCAGCGGCAGTGCTGAGGAGGATCAAAGTGCTATTGTTCTGCTTTCCGTGAAGCTTAGGCTTCCGAGTTAGCCGAGCAATTTGGAGACATAGTGCGCGTCCCGATTTGATTACTGTATAGTACAGTCTGTTTCTTACTCTGTTAAAATAACTTATCGTACGCGAGCATTTGTACCGTGTTCCGTCTGCAAGCGAGCTGCGAGCGACTTTTGAATCATCCACTGGGCCGAGGCATCAGGTAGACTTGGACAATTTATTTCTGCGACTCTGTTGTAAGTTGTTTATGCACGCGTTTACTGTAGATCCTTCCTGCCTCATTATTTAATCACCATATATTTAATCTTTATATTTTGTTATCTTATTCTTGCTATAACCCTTGACTATTTTAATGTAACTTTTAATGTAACTATTTTAATGTAACTATTTCAATGTACTCTTGTCAATCGATCAATCACTTTAATTATTAATCGACAGCGTGAATTTTAACTATAATTACGCATGTATCTGTCATTACTATATTTTTTCTTTTGCCTAATTCTGAAATAAACTTTGAAAAGGAACCCTTCCTTTTATTTCAACTATAACCTATACTTTATACTTGTGTGTGATTTCAATCTGTACAATCTGTGAACTAGTGAAGTGGCTTCCTGTACGCGGAAGCATTGTTCAAAGACAGTGATCCGTGACAGTGACACTTCACCCTTGTTTCGAAATCGCGAGTGACACTCACGATTGTCTTTCCTCTATGTCTACGTTGTTTAAGCGAGCGCTTATACCTATCGAGACAGC
>NW_012036329.1:0-524 GCF_000956235.1 Wasmannia auropunctata | reverse complement strand
TCTGGTTGGCTTTTGCTTTTCTATTTTCCGCTTTTCTGTCAAGGTGTGAATTCGTTCTAAGCGATTTACGTGATTGGCCACGTTCAGCAGACAAAGCAGATCAGTGAGCGCTTATAGTGATTTGGATCTGAGTGAATAAACCAATCGTATAATAAAGATTCACTGAGCGCTCACTTATCGGGACTGTCTGCTGAACATGGCCATTCACTATAAGCATTCAGTGATCTGCTTTGTCTGCTGAACGTGGCCAATCTTATGTAAATCAGTATAGCAACTTTATGCTAGATGCTTATTGATTCAGCGGTCTTATGTTATGCTTATGTTTTATTATGCATTCATGTGCTTCCCAGGTCCCAGATCATGGCAAGACATCAAATCGATATTTATAGACGTTGAATCGACATCTATGAACCAATTTATTCTGCCTGAATATCACACAAAACAAGTTTTGCATTTCATCATAGAAATTAAAACATGCATGGCAGCGTGCGACCTGAAATACAAGACTGCAAGCTCGCGAATTC
>NW_012036328.1:0-523 GCF_000956235.1 Wasmannia auropunctata | reverse complement strand
GATTTTCTAACCTATGTTCCGGTTAGAGGGTTAGTCGAGATAACATCACTATTAGACGAATAAATTATGTTAGTACTTGAAATCTCTTTACCTTTGTTTTTTTCTCCACGAGGCAGTACACTTCAAAAATGGTACACAGGCACGATGATTACAACAAAAGCGAAAAGAAGTCTTCACGACAAGAGCACTGAAACATAGAATCATTACGGTCAAGTAGTATGGCGCCAAACGGTACATATTATTTTTGACGCAAAAAATTTTGTAAACTTATGCATACATACACGTATGTATGCTTCGTTTATCGCATGCTATATATTACGTTCCAAAACTCATTAGGCGTGTTTCAGTCGACAATACCGCCTGCTTGATAAGGGAGAATTCATACCTTGACAGAAAAGGCAGAAGCACAGGTTTTTGCATAACGCTGCATAACGCATAAAATATAAGGCATAAGAAAATCAACCAATTAGAGTCCTTCATTTTATACTCTAATTCGTTGATTCTCTTATGCCTTACGTCTTAT
>NW_012036327.1:0-628 GCF_000956235.1 Wasmannia auropunctata | reverse complement strand
TCGGGAGGCGTATTGAGATGCATGTATATATGTACAAATATAAAGACATAAAAATAACATAATTTTAATTTAAATAAAGAAAAATAAATATTTCGTCGCATTATCAACATATTGTACAAAAGAATAGCATTAACTTCGATTTTTATCGAGACCTCACATTAGCGTTTCAATGTAATACTGTAACTACGAGCAAATATTGTATTTCTCGTACTTTCGGTTACTTACGTCGATTACAATCAGATCGACATCCGTCTGAACGAAATATCGGTCATTATGACTGCTACTATAGTAACGATTTTCTAACCTATGTTCCGGTTAGAGGGTTAGTCGAGATAACATCACTATTGGACGAATAAATTATGTTAGTACTTGAAATCTCTTTACCTTTGTTTTTTTCTCCACGAGGCAGTACACTTCAAAAATGGTACACACAGGCACGATGATTACAACAAAAGCGAAAAGAAGTCTTCACGACAAGAGCACTGAAACATAGAATCATTAAGGTCAAGTAGTATGGCGCCAAACGGTACACATTATTTTTGACGCAAAAAATTTTGTAAACTTATACATACATACACGTATGTGCTTCGTTTATCGCATGACATATATTACGTTCCAAAACTCATTA
>NW_012036326.1:0-405 GCF_000956235.1 Wasmannia auropunctata | reverse complement strand
GTATAATCATGAATTTATTTGTCTGGACATGGTGTCATGATTTCTTCAACTTTAATCTGAGTATTATTTACGTCATTTATACCATTCAATTCATATTAGGACAATTAATTGTAAAACTGCTAGCGTCGTAATGCGCGTATGGTAGCGTAATTTAGAATATCTGAATTACAATTTAAAGGAATCGATGTAATATGCGCCGAATAATTAGTTTTGTTGTATTATTATATTTATTATACTGCACTTATTATGTTTAATAATATACATGTTATAAAATAATATTCTGTATTATGTTACAGACATAAAAGACATGAAAGTTGTAAGTCGAAGTATGACTTTAACCGAACTTGGAATGGACTCCATGATGGCTGTTGAAATCAAGCGGACTCTTGAACGAGAGTTTGATAT
>NW_012036325.1:0-354 GCF_000956235.1 Wasmannia auropunctata | reverse complement strand
AAGATAAAGAATTGATTATCGGTGGCGCTTTGCAGCAAAAGATATCCTGCTGTCTCGACGAACTGGATAAATTTTTAGTTCAAAACCGGCCGATTGTGAGCAGCATTGTCGTAGCTGAAAAAAAATCAAAATTTAGCGGACTTGGCAGCATAGTAGAATTCGTTGCCAATATTCTAGGTAGTTACACTCATAGAATAATATTTTGCCCGTATAATCATGAATTTATTTGTCTGGACATGGTGTCATGATTTCTTCAACTTTAATCTGAGTATTATTTACGTCATTTATACCATTCAATTCATATTAGGACAATTAATTGTAAAACTGCTAGCGTCGTAATGCGCGTATGGTAGC
>NW_012036324.1:0-389 GCF_000956235.1 Wasmannia auropunctata | reverse complement strand
CATCGTCATTTATTGTTATTTTATTACATTAAATTTAATTTAGATTATTATTTATTATTATAATGGTTATATTTCAATTTTTAAAATAAACAGACAAACAATTACAATTATATTACAATTTTTTAAATACGTAACATAAATACTTATAAAATAAATTATTAGTCTTAAAAATCTATTTTTATAAATATAGAAAGTAATCTAATAGTAGTAGTAGGAGTAATATTTATTGATCCCCTTAGGGTTACAATTTCCAATTCTATACATATATACATTTCACCTTATCCTACTTATCTTCTACGACTTATTCTATCTTAACCTATCCGCTTACGCCTCTCTCTCTCTCTCCGGGACTTCCGTTTCTGTCTCTTATACACATCTCTGAGCGGGCT
>NW_012036322.1:0-368 GCF_000956235.1 Wasmannia auropunctata | reverse complement strand
TTAGATTCTCGCATTATTTGTTCAAGATTTTGTGTAATTTCAAAATCTAACTCTGAATTTCCAGTCAGACGATAGTTTACAACTTCATTAGAATCGACAATAAAAAGCTGTCCGTAAGTTGGATTTTCATTTTGAGCGGCATATAATGCTGTATTTATTTGATAATAAATTTGTCCTTGAATTTTAAAACAATATAGACCTGGTCGTCTACTTTGAAAATTAATTAAATTAGCATTAAATGATGCAAATGAAAATGAATTATTATAACTACGAATATGTTGGAAAAAATGATTGGATTTTGCATGACTACCATTAAATAAATTACAAAGAAGTTGTAGAAATTGAGGTAATGGTTCCAAATAAACTGC
>NW_012036321.1:0-496 GCF_000956235.1 Wasmannia auropunctata | reverse complement strand
TTGTATGTGTGCATATGTACGAGAGATCTGCGTCGTTTCATAAAACAGAAAACAAATCTAATTATTATTCTACCTATTATATCAAAGAGTACTTTATTTATTACCTTTCTACCTAACATCTCCTAAAATCTCCAGTCAATCACAGCGGTTTAATTTCTGGAATATTGAATATTTGGCCTTTTAAGCAGTAATTAATACTTTTGCTTTCTAAAACAAGAAATGGTCAGATAGAATTAAAGTCAAGTTACAGGCCAAATAAGTTGGCTATAGTCATTACATTTTTAGTCATTCAACGATATTATCCGATACAATATATTTCAGAAATGAAATTCAAACTCTACCCCAGTGAGAAGGCTGATGTCGAATCGACGTCGTTTCGATGTCGATGTCATCGAAAACTCATCGAATCGAAATTGACATCGAAAATCAGACCATTTCGATCAAATTGTTTTGACATCAAAAAATACTTGTTTCCAAGTTACCAATGTCCAAAACG
>NW_012036320.1:0-3161 GCF_000956235.1 Wasmannia auropunctata | reverse complement strand
CGTGTGCTCTTCCGATCTGTAAATTTTATAAATTTTTTGCGTTCTCAGCATAACCTCTACCAGCCGGAACTACAGTGATGCCTATACTTTAATCGTAGAAAAGGATTTTTTAATCTGTTGCCTTTAATTATGTTTATTTTGTTATGGAAAATAATCGCGTTTGATCGATAAAACAGACGACTTTAGGATCGCCTTAAAGAGGTCCGACAGCCCTGGACAAATTTTCGTGCCAGTAAATGGGCCCGGTGGACCCGGAGGAAATTGCAGAGTGTCGATGTTATCAACTTTTGACATAAATTTGCGATTTATTTAAATACATACTTAATACATTATTAAGATCATGATTTTTATTATATAAATGCTTTATAAATAAGTATGAATACTTATAATGCTATAATATCAAATATATTGCCGCAAAATTACATTTTTTTCCCAACTGTCTTACCATCTCTTTGGATAACTCGTGTGGTAACTATAAAAATGCAGTTTTAAATAAAATTATAACTATTAGCAAGATATAATACATATGAATTACAATGTATGTACAATGTCTAAAAAACATTGATCTATTAATAAATCATAAAATTAATGTTATATTATTGATTAATTGCTTAAATTTTAGCAATTACTAAACATGCCACGCTAAGAGTGTCGGTCTTTAATAGTATTTTGTCGGTGGTGTTACGTAGCTACATTCATTGTCGATAAAATTAGAGTAGAGAGAACGTCGAAAAATGGATGTAGTTCAAGTTTGAGCTATCAGAAGTGAGTGATACGTTATTCGAATATACTTAATAGTTATAGTCGAATACTTAAAGATGGATAATCAAAGATGAACATACAGAAATTAAGAGAAAGAAATACATTTAAGAAAAATTTATTTCTTTAAAAGACTTAAAAAATTTTATATTGTTAAAAGAAAAAATAAATGTTCTTTGAAAGATATCAAAAATTTGTTCAAAATAAGTCCTTCGACGAAAATTTCATTTTAAGAAATGCTTTGTTCCTAAGAATTATATATTTTTAAAAATCGAGTCAAAATTTTACTTCTACTTTCAATCTTAATTAAACTTTCTAGACCTATTTTGGCTGCGTTTAGCAGAGAAAGCAGCTTTGCAACTAATGTGAGATTCTTCAACATGATTGGTTTTGCTCTTAGTTCTTCGCGGATCTAAATATATAAAAACCAATCATATTAAAGAATTTTACAGCAATGGCAAAGCCGTTTTTTTCTGCTGAACGCAGCCTTGTTTATGGAGAGACAGCGTGCATTTGTGTGTGTGAGGTGATTATTAGGAAATAAGTCAAATATGTGGGATAGTAAAAGATAAGGCGGACAAGTTGATAGATGTAGAGATAGGGGAAATGGAGGGGAAGAAATAGATAAAGTAGAAAGATAGAATTTTGAATTATAAAAGGAGGCAAGCGAAGAAATTAGAGTGGCGAAAAGGCGGGAAGTATAGATAGTGTGGGTAAGATAAGCAGTAAAGATAACACAGTATCGAGACGTATTTAATTGTAAAAGTAGAAGAATGGAAGAGAGGAAATATGTAAATTAAAAAGGTAGAATTTTGAGGATGTAAAAGGAAACAGGTGGTAGAAGAGGTTAGAGTGGCGAAAAGGCGGGAAACACTGAACTACATTATATAGTAACTAGAATGTGCACTGCTATACTGTGTCCATAAGCGGAAAACGATCTTGAGATAGCATGATGTGAAGGGCCACCTCTCTCTTTCTAATAGGACTTCAAGATTCGTTCAGATTTGACGCTATCCGGATATCCGTTTATCCGGATTACAAATAAATGTAATGCTTCAAATTCGGGATATTCGAATTTTCGAATTTTCTAAGAATGCAAATAATAGAATTAATATTGGATAGCTAGATCGAATAGCTGATTTCGGCCCACTTTTTTATCTTATTTTTATTTTATTCATATTTTATTGACGTTATAATATTGTATAACTGTTGAAAACGTGTAAGACGATGAATTCAGATTCGGATCTGAATTTAGATCTGAATCCGAAATCAGATCCGGATTCAAATAATTTGGATATTCCGATTACCCGAATAATCTGAATAATCCGGTTTTGAGTTTTCGAATCCACATCGATCTCAAATATCTTCTATGACTCTGTAAGCTAGAAGTAATAAACATTTTTTTTCTTTTAATACTAAAAAAAATTTTGTTTTTATTTTGATATTTTTTAAATTATCTCAAATTTGTTAAATATTGTTTTAGTTTAAAAATTCTAAGGAAAAAATAGGAAAGAAATAATTCTTAAGCAAAATAATTATTAGCTTTGCTATTAATTTTATTATGAAAATAATATTTCAAAAATGTCAATTTAAATTATATTATCAGATATTATAGGATATCAATAATTCATAGTACAATTTTTATTTAGAATATTTGAGATTCTAAGAAAAATGTCTTGAAATTATTTTCTAATATTAAATAATAATGTGCTTTTAATTAATAATGTTTCTACATAATTAAATAATAAAAATTTTTACAATACTTTTAATATTAAAAATCTTAATTTATTAGCAAGTAAAAAATTTATTATAGATTAAATGTAATCTATATAATAATATTTCGTTTCAGGTGGGCTTGCCGATACTTACCTAAAATGATATTACGACATTAATTGTGATTCAAATTATTTATTTTTTATAATATTAAATTATTATTGAAATATTACTGCTTGCATTGGTTATACTATAGATACATTTAAAGAAAAGTTTTTGACATTTGTGATTAAAATTTTATGATAAAATGATTGTTATTGATTTATTTTTATATAGTATTTTATATAGTATTTTACATAGTATTATATATTATATATAGGTATTACTGCAATATTAGTAATAATACTTATATTTACATTTCTTTATAAAAGGAATACATTATATCCCGGAAATTATTATAATTTTTTGAGACATGTATTGCTTTCGTTATATAGAACCATAAATATAATTAACATTATAACAGTTATGTGTATATATAATTATAAAAATACAGCTTTCGTATATAATTATTATTTTATTAATAAAAGAAGTAAAAAAGGGCCAACGAACCAAAGCTTGGGTGTTGTATCGCTCCAATATGTATTTTTTTACTTCTTTTATTAATATTGGAATAATTTGGAGCCTTGACT
>NW_012036319.1:0-525 GCF_000956235.1 Wasmannia auropunctata | reverse complement strand
CCACTTAGGTTTTTTTATAATTTAACAACAGTTTTTTTTTCGAAGTCATATTATAAATATATTTAAGATGATACAAAAATCTTATTTTTTTCAATCTGATACAATTTTTTCGAGGTAAAAACGTTAAAAAATATACTTGGCGGTTTTTTTACATTTTTAATGTCTATTTTCCACGGATTAAACTTTACGAGTTCTCATTGTTAGACGCAGCATTGCAGAAAAACTAGCTCTAGTGCTCTGTGAAAATCCCAAAATTCTAACTTTTATATTTGTGCAGATATTGCAAACTATTTGAATTCTACATTATGATCGATAATGCAATGATACGTCACACAAGCGCGCCATGATGCAAGCCTTGATTAAAATTTATAAAGTATTAAATAAACGAACAACTATTAATTTGCAGAAACTCGCGTATGTCAATTCTTTTATTATAAATTATTGTGCAACGTTAGGTATAATTTTCAAGCTCGTATCTTTATTTTCAATAAATAATTAACAATAAACGCACAACGGAGAAAGATA
>NW_012036318.1:0-569 GCF_000956235.1 Wasmannia auropunctata | reverse complement strand
TATATATATATATGTGTGTGTAAAATACTGTAACATATAAATATATATAATATAATTGTTCTTTCCGTGTATATTATATATATATATACTATATATATATACGAGAGTCATTTGAAAAGTTTCCGGCCTTATCAACGTAAAGTAACTGTAGAAAAAAATTTCTTTTGCCCTCCGATAGATAGTCTTGACATATGTAAACCGTAAAAATTTGAAGTCATTCTGATCATTACTCTGTCTATGGCAACTCTCCAAAGTTGTCAGCTGACATTGTCTGTCAACAATGGAGAAAATCGAGTATCGCGCAGTGATGAAATGCGCATGATAAAATTCCTTCATTTGAAAGGGGAAAAGACTCAGGAAATAAAAGATAAGTTAGACTCTGTATACGGTGAAGCCTCTCCTTCATTTACAACGGTCAAACATTGGATGGCCGAGTGGTCGTACGAGCATTTTAAATGAGGAACGTTCCGGGGCGGGCGCCCGAAAATCGCTATATATAACTGACGAAATGATCGATTTTGTGCATCAAACTGTAATGGAAGATCGTCGATTGACTGTTAAGGATATTG
>NW_012036317.1:12949-13404 GCF_000956235.1 Wasmannia auropunctata | reverse complement strand
TGTATATATATACACTTCTCAACAAAATTAAAGCATCACTTACTCTATCCTCCAAAAATAGGCAAAATTCAAAAGAGTGTAACTTCGTAAAAAATGATCGTATCGAGATGTTCAAAAAAACATTTTACAGCTTGAAATCTCTACTTTCCAAATCGGTACTTTAGAAAACGATCCTACTGATTTTTCATGGAATTACACGGATAGAAAAGGAGACTCGACAAATCTCAAAATTTTTTACGAACTTTGACAAGTTCCATGGCGCGAATTAAAAATTGCATGCAAATGCAGTTTACAGATTTCGAAAGAGTGAATCTTTACCTTTAATTTGCTTTTTTGTTGAGCGTTGTACGATTATTTTTCACCGAGTTATTCGACATTGAAGCAAAAATGGTCCTGTTTGCTTCAATGTTGAATAACTCGGTGAAAACAAATCGTACAACGCTCAACAAAAAAGA
>NW_012036317.1:0-789 GCF_000956235.1 Wasmannia auropunctata | reverse complement strand
TATTATTTAATGAGATAGATAATTGAAAAATCATAAAAATTTTTGGGAATATTAATTACTCTCTAATTTCATAAATAATCACAATTAATAAAAGTTAAAGTGCCACATTTATTCTTATTGATAATAAAAATTAATACACAATATATTTATTATAAATTATACATCTTAAATTTATAATAATTTGATCTGAATTATTCTAAACACTTTCTAATGTATTTAATATTCCAGAAGTTAAATGGCCTCGGCTGCAATGTCACCAACTGACGATGACGAGCTTACTCTTCCTCGTGCATCAATTAATAAAATAATCAAGGAAATCTTGCCTCATGTGCGAGTGGCAAACGAATCCAGAGAGCTCATCTTGAACTGCTGTACAGAATTCATTCACTTACTGTCTTCCGAAGCAAATGAAATTTGCAATCAACAACAAAAGAAAACTATAAATGCGGAACATGTTCTACAAGCACTTGATAAATTAGGTTTTGGTGATTACAATGCAGAAGCAGAAGCTGTATTACGTGATTGCAAAGCTGTAGCAGCTAAAAGAAGACGTCAAAGTACTAGATTAGAAAATTTGGGAATTCCAGAAGAAGAATTATTACGACAACAACAGGAGTTATTTGCTAAAGCAAGAGAGGAACAAGCAATCGCAGAACAGCAACAGTGGCACTCCTGTCTCCTTAATTTAAAGTTATAATTTATAAAAGCAATTATCATAATAAAAGTAGATTAATTATTTATTTTTTTCATTTCTTTTAAGTTCAAGGCATTAATCTTCCATATTCAGAA
>NW_012036316.1:0-1229 GCF_000956235.1 Wasmannia auropunctata | reverse complement strand
CATTTCGTGACAAACCAAAATCAGAAATCTAAATTCATAATAAATCAGTATATTCCATATACTATTTTTTAATAATTGTGATCAGAGATCACAAATAGAAATCTACTACCTTTAATGTTGGATTTGACAATGAAGTGAGGAGGATGTTTCTTGCTGCCAAATCTCTGTGTATAATTCCTTTAGCTTCCAAATATTCCATTCCTCTTGCAATATCAAGCGCAAACTTCATAAATTGTTGCTTCTCAATTACATCATATAAATTGTCATTTTTTTCAACAATATTTGCGTACCTAGATACAGCCTTTTCAAAACTGCACAAAGATATATCATCTGATTTGATTTTTCTTCTACAATGTAGATAGGCAAGCAAATCCCCACCTTCCATATATTCTAAAATTATGCATATAGGATTATTTGGTAAAGTGCAGCAACCTATAAGGCTGACTAAATGTGTATGAGAACCAGCTGCTTTCATTATTTTGATTTCTTCCATTAATTGATGCCTAGCTTCAGGTTCGTTGCATGCATCAGAACATTGTGACATTTTAACAGCTATTAATGTATTCTCATTGTTGTTTAAGCTACCTAGATATACTTTACCAAACTGTCCCTTTCCTAATTCACATATAAGATTTATATATTTGTATGGTACTTCAAATTCATCTTTCTGAGTTTTGCAATATGTATCCTATAAGAAATTTCATAAATGCTAAAATTTTAAATTTATTTTTTAATAATTAATCTTTTCCTATTTACCTCAAATTTTGGTTCGACATATACATCAATATTACGTCTCTGAAAAATTAGATTTGGCCATTGCTTACGAGCAGAAATTGTTTGTCTCCTATCATTAAAAAATAAAAAATTTATATTTGCTATAATATATATACAATAATTACTGTGTACATATACAGGAGCAATCAAAGCATTATAATTTATTATCCTGGAATATACATAGCAAAAAATATTTTAAGAAAAATTATATGATCTGAAGAAGGATAAATAATAGTGAACAAATAGTAGCGAACAAGAGTGGATGAGCCTGGAACCATTTATTTAAAAAATCATATAAATTCCACTTAAAAAAATAGCAGTGATCTCCATGTGACCTTCAAGATTGATTTTTTTCAAAAATTATTTGTTCCCTTCAGATCATACAATTTTTGTTTGAAACATTTTTTGCTATGGCGTATACTTTGAGGGCTGCGTTCCAAAATTTACTCGAGTAA
>NW_012036315.1:0-1043 GCF_000956235.1 Wasmannia auropunctata | reverse complement strand
ACTAAAAGATTTATAAATTAAAGCAACTTAATTATCTTGACATATAAAATAATATTCCAAAATTGTAATAGTATTATATAGTATTACACTGTCCGTTTACAGTTTATACTTATGGTACATGGTAAATATTGAACAAAAATATATATTATTGAATTATTTTTCTGAAAACGACATAAATTTTATAATTTTTTTTAATTATTAATATCTAAACATTTATTTTAGAATTTTTTAATAAATATATGATTTATTTTTTTTCCTTTAAATTGATCCTATTATGTAATATTAGGTCTATCTTTTGTTGTTGCACTAAAACTTTTTTTACTTTCGCCAAATTTAAAATGTTTGATATTGAGAAAGCATGATCACATTCTTCAGCTTCTGATGATATCCAATATATTGGGAATTTATGAATTTTGCCATTATATTATTTATTATATTTCATTTCGTGACAAACCAAAATCAGAAATCTAAATTCATAATAAATCAGTATATTCCATATACTATTTTTTAATAATTGTGATCAGAGATCACAAATAGAAATCTACTACCTTTAATGTTGGATTTGACAATGAAGTGAGGAGGATGTTTCTTGCTGCCAAATCTCTGTGTATAATTCCTTTAGCTTCCAAATATTCCATTCCTCTTGCAATATCAAGCGCAAACTTCATAAATTGTTGCTTCTCAATTACATCATATAAATTGTCATTTTTTTCAACAATATTTGCGTACCTAGATACAGCCTTTTCAAAACTGCACAAAGATATATCATCTGATTTGATTTTTCTTCTACAATGTAGATAGGCAAGCAAATCCCCACCTTCCATATATTCTAAAATTATGCATATAGGATTATTTGGTAAAGTGCAGCAACCTATAAGGCTGACTAAATGTGTATGAGAACCAGCTGCTTTCATTATTTTGATTTCTTCCATTAATTGATGCCTAGCTTCAGGTTCGTTGCATGCATCAGAACATTGTGACATTTTAACAGCTATTAATGTATTCTCATTGTTGTTTAAGCTACCTAGATATACTTTACCAAA
>NW_012036314.1:0-796 GCF_000956235.1 Wasmannia auropunctata | reverse complement strand
ACGCCGGGATGGCCGCTCTCATGCTTCTCTGGACTCTCTGGTATTTATAAATTTTGATCATATGATCTGTTTTGACGATAAAAATGAGTGTCGAACGTCAACATGAAAATCATACCTTCACAATCGATCGGTCACAATCGAATGTTCTTACATTCGATTGTGATTGGTCAATTCTTACGGCCTACGACGCGACATATGATGTATTGTAAAACGGATCTTATAGTTCAGTAGCTTCCACCGTTCGAGGTCATAATGATTGATTTTTAGTTTGTCATTCATCTTGGTTAAGACTCTTAATTAGATCGTAGTACATTAATAACGCAGTAAAATAATAAGTAAGTGAACTAAAAGATTTATAAATTAAAGCAACTTAATTATCTTGACATATAAAATAATATTCCAAAATTGTAATAGTATTATATAGTATTACACTGTCCGTTTACAGTTTATACTTATGGTACATGGTAAATATTGAACAAAAATATATATTATTGAATTATTTTTCTGAAAACGACATAAATTTTATAATTTTTTTTAATTATTAATATCTAAACATTTATTTTAGAATTTTTTAATAAATATATGATTTATTTTTTTTCCTTTAAATTGATCCTATTATGTAATATTAGGTCTATCTTTTGTTGTTGCACTAAAACTTTTTTTACTTTCGCCAAATTTAAAATGTTTGATATTGAGAAAGCATGATCACATTCTTCAGCTTCTGATGATATCCAATATATTGGGAATTTATGAATTTTGCCATTATATTATTTATTATATTTCATTTCGTGACAAA
>NW_012036313.1:0-692 GCF_000956235.1 Wasmannia auropunctata | reverse complement strand
ACGTGGAAATCACATGAGAATTAATCCANCTTTTTTCGAGAAGTCGACAAATCTTTCAAAGGTAAGATATTGCGTGCGTGCGTGCGTGCGTGCGTGAAAGAGAGAGAGAGAGAGAGAGAGAATGTAAACGCATGTTTATACGCGCGTGTAGTCAGCTGATCGTCGCGACGGTCCCGCGTACCGCTTGCCAGCGGACAGTAAGTTGCGCCGCCCCTGTCTACCATCCGTACGCGGCCCGTAATTTGTTAACTATTTTTTGTTATAATTTGAAAACTAAGCTTCGGATAAAATTTTTGTAAAGGAAAAATCGTCTTAGAATTGAGTCAAGAATACGTCCTTTCAAGGCGAGGGGTTGTTCTGAATCACCCTGCATATCCGGAAATTATTGATACAATAATTTCCGGATGAGTCCTTAAATGCAATTATAATAAATGCATTAATTTATTATTCCAATTATTGATTCAGCTCCGATCAAATTTGAGTATATATATATATATAATATATATCCGGGCATCCAGAATATGATCTTCGGACATCCCGAGGACGTCCGAAATATGGGGACATAAATAGGACATTTGAGGACACAAATCGGACGTCCGAAGGACGACCACGTGTTGTGTGGGGTAAAATGCATAACAAAACTTAAGCACAGCATAAGACGACTAGACAAATGAGAATTTTATGTAAATCAA
>NW_012036312.1:0-317 GCF_000956235.1 Wasmannia auropunctata | reverse complement strand
CCGGAGTCTCAATTACGAAGTCCTCTGTATTTCTTTTATTTTATTTATAATATAGAGAACTTTTATTTATTGGGATATGTATCAAATATAGGGACCCTTAATATAGGCACCTCCAATATGACAAAGAGAGAGAGAGAGAGAGAGAGAGAGAGAGAGAGCGCGTAAGGAAGTGTACTTTTATGATTTTCTAAAATAAAGCGATTTCAAGCAGTCTTTATGAGCTGACAGTGTAAAAACTAGCGGTTTTAGAAGGTTGATGTCATTGAGACTTTTAATCAGTACCTCATAAAGTATACTTTTGCACATGTTATTCCTAT
>NW_012036311.1:0-612 GCF_000956235.1 Wasmannia auropunctata | reverse complement strand
GGTACGAAAGACACAACATGTCATTGGATATGTAAAGATATGAATTTCTCCACGGAATTATCTTTTCATGCAGCTAAAAATGAGGAAGCAATCATCTCGACAGATACTGCATGTTTATTAAATGTTAATGAAACGTCACCGTGTCGAAGAAACGTAACAGTAAACTATAACTGCAACGTTACCTGTGATCATTTCCAAGATGATCAATGTCTTTATACATCTATTACTTTTTGGGGTTTTGTCATCTTGCTGTTGTTTGGTAACACTGGTTATTATGTGTCCATCAGCGCAAATGATACTATTTGCTTTGACATATTAGGTAAATAATTTCATATAAGCGTAGTATATTTTAGAGCCATATATGAATATATAAAAAAAAATCAAATTAATCAAATTTTAGCAGTAAATAATTTTACAATTCCGTATTGAATTACCGTATAGTAAAGAAAAGAAATCTTTTCAATAAAATTTAACTCCTCCTAGGTGAAATTGGACAAATGAGATACGGCAGACAGCGTTTATGGGGTTCAATTGGTTTTTGTCTCCTAACACTTCTGTCTGGCTTTACAGTAGATTTGTGGTCGAAAGGGAAAATTTATAAAACTTATACAC
>NW_012036310.1:0-726 GCF_000956235.1 Wasmannia auropunctata | reverse complement strand
TCTTATTCTAGCTATGGGTGCTTTTGCCTTATATATACCAGTTTATGGCAAGCAACTTGGTGTTTCACCATTAATTATGGGTAGCATTCAGGCGATTTTGCCTATTGTAAGTTTGATTGGTAAATTAATACTTGGCTACGCCGCTGATTATTTTCTCGTCTGGAGAAAAACGATATTTATGGTATTGTTCGCCGTAACAGCTGTATGTTTTTGTTTGATGTATTTTTTACCGGCTCTGCCCGGTCCAATACTTCCGGACCACGAGTTTCAAAACGTCTCTTGTGAATTTTTATTAGCTTGTGACAAGAACCAAGTAAGCTTTTATTTTCTTGTAACCATAAGTTTTCTTGATAAAAATGATAAAAATAAATTTTCTGTAAAATAGAAATATCATTTCCACCAGATAAGAGCAACTATTATATACTTACTAAAAAAATGTAACTCAAAAATGTCTTAAAATTTCACAACGTTTTAAATACTAAATTTCTTTAATAATATCTAATTTTTAATATTTTTAGTATAAAATATACATATTTTCAATTTTGTATTTAAAAGCATATCATTTATTCTTTAATTTTAAGCATACCTCGGAAGTGGCATTATGTAACGGTACGAAAGACACAACATGCCATTGGATATGTAAGGATATGAATTTCTCCACGGAATTATCTTTTCATGCAGCTAAAAATGAGGAAGCAATCATCTCGACAGATACTGCATGTTTAT
>NW_012036309.1:0-399 GCF_000956235.1 Wasmannia auropunctata | reverse complement strand
ATATATATATATATATATATATGAATATACATGTTACAGTAAAAATATATGTTTATGTGTTAAAGTTAATAAAAAAACATTAAATATAAACCATGTGTTTATACACACTAACAACTTAATAAATTATATTATGAAATATCCTCATGTGTGTGTGTGTGTGTGTGTTGTGCGTGTGTGTGTGTGTGTGCGTGTGCGTGTGTGTGTGTGTGTGTGTGTGCGTGTGTGAAAATACAATTACAATTCATCTTATTCTAGCTATGGGTGCTTTTGCCTTATATATACCAGTTTATGGCAAGCAACTTGGTGTTTCACCATTAATTATGGGTAGCATTCAGGCGATTTTGCCTATTGTAAGTTTGATTGGTAAATTAATACTTGGCTACGCCGCTGATTATTTTC
>NW_012036308.1:0-552 GCF_000956235.1 Wasmannia auropunctata | reverse complement strand
GAATAAGAATTTCAGCCTATCAGAAACCGTATGGTACGTGTACGTACCATAGTGTACGGTTTCTGACAGGTTGAAATTCTTATTCTCTGTTGCCTGTTCTCTATTCCTTTTCATTGTGTTTAAGGCTTATTAAAACTTTACATACGCGCCACGTATATAATATACAAGATGTCTCACCTTAAATAATGCAGAACAATTTTCGTCGAAATTATTGAAGATATAAAAAAAATTTGTAATACGAAACTACATATTATTTTTAAAGCGGTACGTACGTGTTTCTTTACCACCAATTGATTCATCTCATATTATTCCGTGCATAAAAGTATATTAATTATTATGACATAATTATAAAAAAATCAATAAGTTTACGAGATGCTTTATATTTTATATCGAATTTTTATGGCATAGTGAAGTATAAAATATATTTCGTAAAGGTATATTTCTTTTTGTAGTTTCATCTTTTTTTACAATAAAGTTAAATCGCCACAATACTTTTTTTCTGCACGTTTTGTGTGTATGTGTATATATATATGTATATATATATATATATAT
>NW_012036307.1:0-348 GCF_000956235.1 Wasmannia auropunctata | reverse complement strand
TGTCCCCGTATAAGTGGCCACTCCTTTTTATCTTGTAAACTAATAGAGATAGACCTAATAAATATAATATCAAATTAAACAGCTCTGACTAAACTTTATTGTAAGCACAGTGATTACTTAGAAATATTATCTATGTTAAAGAGCGGAAAGACATGATTAATTTTTGCACGGTAACGTGACAATTTTAATATGATAAAAGAAGCGTTTTTTTTAACGAATACAACAATGTATGATATAACAAAATTATTTTACGAATTACAAGAGTTATTTTGGTTTAAAATTTTGCGGGCAGCTATACAACCTTTTCAATTTCGGCCCTGCGATAGATCGGAAGAGCACACGTCTGAA
>NW_012036306.1:0-365 GCF_000956235.1 Wasmannia auropunctata | reverse complement strand
TATTTAATAAAAGTCTTGGTATTACCAAGTCTGTTTTTATTTCGTGAATTATTTCCGATGTATCTCCATATAGCTTGTCTGCGATGTTACTAGCATCATTTGGGGTAAGTTTTTTGATTTCCAACGTTTCAGCTAGGTGCACGCCTGTTTTACATTTAGTCAAAAATTCCAACCATCTCGTATAACGTTTCGTTTTATTTTCTAATTTACGTATTTTTTCTGGCATGTATTCTCTTTCAATTCTTTCAAGGATGTACCTAAGGTGGATTGCTCCGACATAACTAAAAAAATCCTTTGGCATTTTCTAATAATATAAACATAAATATAAAAAAAATTTTTAAATTAATATATTTTAATAATTTAAG
>NW_012036305.1:0-545 GCF_000956235.1 Wasmannia auropunctata | reverse complement strand
ACACTGAATTGTTTTATTTTTTCGTTATGCTTTAATATTTAACACTTGAAAAATTTCAGATATTGTAGCCAATTAAATGTTAAATAGTAAAATTTGAGCATTACTTATTTTTAAATAAATATTTTAATTGACCGTTTGTGTAAGTAAATATCATAAAAATTTTTAATTATCAACTTTTTATATTAAATATTATAATTTATTTTAATATAATATTAATTAATATGTTAAAACGGAATACAGATTTATATATTACTTATACTTATAAATTACCTATAACTAAGAAGTTCGCCCATCTGGTGAATCGCATCTCGATAAGATTGTTGGAATGCACTTAGATCTCTTAGAGAAGTGCCCATTGCAGTTTCTGCAAACGCATTTGTGAATGTCACAATAATGTTACGATACACGTATTCTATGAAGAATATCTATGTTTATGTGTAAAAAACATATTGAACAGTGTAATGTTATATCAAATTTTAATTAAAAAATTGCATTTTATTTTCTATTATTCGTTGATAGAAATAAAATTCCATGTAGTTACGATA
>NW_012036304.1:0-499 GCF_000956235.1 Wasmannia auropunctata | reverse complement strand
AAGCAGTCTTCTTACTTTTTCGGTAAATCCATGTAATATCTTCAAAAGCCTTTTTTGTTCTCTACCTTTTGGCGTTAATGAAAATATCCAATCGGAGTACAGCCATGGCCTCATTGCTCTAATTGTTATTACAGAATGATAGATATACTATTTTAAAATAATGATATCATTTTGTAAAGAAGAGCTTCCTTTAATTTTTTTATAAACTCTTAGAAATGTTGAATTAATAATATTTTAGTTAACATAAAAATATATTTATAATAAATTTTTCTTAAAAAGAGAGAAATTTAACAACATTTTAAGAGACACCAAACAACTTTTTTAACTTCTCAGTTTTATTATTAAATAAAGAATCCGTATTTACACTGAATTGTTTTATTTTTTTGTTATGCTTTAATATTTAACACTTGAAAAATTTCAGATATTGTAGCCAATTAAATGTTAAATAGTAAAATTTAAACATTACTTATTTTTAAATAAATATTTTAATTGACCGTAT
>NW_012036303.1:0-1605 GCF_000956235.1 Wasmannia auropunctata | reverse complement strand
CGATCTATGGCACTTTAATAAGTTAGATAAGGACTATGCACGTGTTTGAGAGAGACAAAAGAGATTGTAAGAAATTCATTTAGAGATACCACTAACACCGAAAAGTCTGTTTTATCGACCTCGTGCAAATTTTTCCGACCTTTTAAAAATAAGAAAGGATATAATTTGATACGTACGTAATTTTACATCTTCTGCAGTAAAGCGTGATATAATATAAACACTGGGATATAAGCGCAATCCTTCTTTTACACATCTCTCTAAATATGGTAGCTGTTGCAATAATTTCATAGTAAATTTTTTCCCATTCTCTTTTATAGTAATATCGATTTCGTTTCTGACACGATCCTGTATTATTAGTATTAATTAATAAGATGTTTTATATTTTTATTGAAACTAAAACAAATTCCACAAAATTTCAAGATTAATTAAGTATATTAATATCTCAATTAATTTTTTTAAAAATGTGAACACAAAATACATTGAATCCTTAGAAGAATATGTGAAATACATTGTGCATAAACGTGTGGGTGCACACATTTTTTTTTGTATTTATCTATATATATTTATTAATATTAATATAGAGAAAAGCAAAAATTGTACATTTAACACATACGTACACAAACATTTAAAATAAAATTTTTATAATTTAATTTCAATGACATATTTAAAAAAATAGTTTTTAAAATCATTAAAATTAATTAATAGCTTTTCTTAAAGGTAGCGATTTATATTTGATGATAAATACCTGAATGTCTTTATGCTCAGCTAATAATGCCAAAATAAAACATAGAGCCGTTGCCACAGTATCATGACCCTGTAATCACATACATATTTATGTCGATATAAACATTATAAACAATATGTAAAAACATTAAAAGATGATACAAACATACCTCAAACATAAAAGTGTCGACTTCTTCTCTAATATCAGAATCAGTTATTAAACCTTCACGAGATGCCGCTATTAAATGATCCAACATTGCAAGTCGTTTTTTCCGTGCTATAATAAAGTATATAAACATGTCGATATAATATTAACAATCTAAATTTTTTATTTTAATTATATAATATTAATTGATAAATAAAACTCTATTTAGGATTGAAATTGTATATATAATTTATAATATTAATCATCGACCAAATAAAAGAATTAGCTTCTGATTACTTTACATACTTCTAGTCGTTTCTATGTAATTTTCTTCTGTGAAATCTTCATTACCAAAGTTTTTCAAGTATTGACCATTAGTGAGTTTATGATAAAGTTTTCTGTCAGCAATAATCTATGTAAATAGAAAATTAATGTCTCTTTTACGAATTTATGAACGCATTAACAATGTGTTATTAACATTTATGATTTATTTTGCAACATTTGTATACAAAAGTTTTAAAATTTCTATCGTAATTTCTTAAAAGAAATAAAAAAAAATAGATTTGAATACAATTTTAAGCAGTCTTCTTACTTTTTCGGTAAATCCATGTAATATCTTCAAAAGCCTTTTTTGTTCTCTACCTTTTGGCGTTAATGAAAATATCCAATCGGAGTACAGCCATGGCCTCATTGCTCTAATTGTTATTACAGAATGATAGATATACTATTTTAAAATA
>NW_012036302.1:0-309 GCF_000956235.1 Wasmannia auropunctata | reverse complement strand
ACAGCCACAGGGGTGCATTAAATTTAAAATCGACTCACGGTATTTTAAAGTAGAGATTTCAAGCTTTCATTTGAAAAAAAATTCATCATTTTACGATGATTTTTCGCGGAGTTACCGTTAACCAAAATTGACCAATTTTTGCTCAAAATTTTTCTATGCCATAATTTTTTTGAGCAGTGTATTTCGAATCGTAACATTTCAGCATATCATGGAGCGAAAATAATTCTTTGAAATGTCATATTTCTTCAGCTGGTACAGCTAATGAAACGTAAGAGAACATTCACCTACCGTTTTTCTACAATCGCAATC
>NW_012036301.1:0-436 GCF_000956235.1 Wasmannia auropunctata | reverse complement strand
AGATTGTCTTAAACTTGCATGATTGGCAGCCAATTGGAAATAATACCCTGGATGTTGCGTTTGAACAGCAGGTAATCCTTGACGAATAGCCTCATCAAATAATTCTGCAAATGTAGAGAACTGGCTGCTCATCCAAGCATGATGTTCAAACATGAGCTCCTTTGGACCAGTTTTGAGTTTAAATCTAATAATAAATCATTTTGTTAAAGTTCGAAATTTTTATAAATCATGGCACAGTAAATTATTTACCTTTCTGTATGAAGTCTAAATTGAGAAATGGCATCTTTAGGAAGATTCAAATTAAACATTATTCTACACAATTTATAATTTATGAAACCAGCAATGGTTTTTATCTCCACTGCGTTTGCATCCGTCATTCTTGTTTCAAGAAGATTGTGGTAAGCTTGCATGTAATGCCTGCAAAACATTCACATGT
>NW_012036300.1:0-1979 GCF_000956235.1 Wasmannia auropunctata | reverse complement strand
TTTTCTATAAATCTTTTCTATAACGTATATCACTGCCAAGATAGTCATCTTTAAAATAAAGATTTAAAAAAACAATTTTCTTAAATAATATAATTTTTGTGCTGTTGTTTAAGTGTTGATGAATTTATAATAATTATTTTTATATTAGGTAAAGATCTTTAAAATGATATATTTTTTTATACTACGTTGGAGAATTAGAAGCGAATTAGTTTTAAACATTCTAATCTTTGAAGCCTTTAGAACTTTGAAGATACTTGAAGTTTTTTAATTTCCAAGTATCTTTTAAGACTTCTCTATCTTTTTTAAAAGAACTATTCTTCTATCTTGGAAAAATTAATTATTTTCGAGAAAAACGCTTGATTGGTGGACGCTACATTTTTATTTGAACAATAAAGTAATAATTCGCAATAAAATTGAATCGATTGTGTTAGAATTTAAAACAAATTAAAACAAACCAAAAACAGCTGAAATTACACAAAAAATGCTTAATATGACCTCATATGTTAACGCATCCCGTGTCTGATGAATCAAAAACTATTGCATAATATGCCGGGGATTATTTCTTATTTGTTTATAATAATTTTTTTCGTAGTTTCTCTGTAATATTAATCATTTTCAAATCAGGATTTTTAAATGACTTCAATAAAAATTATTACTTTATTGTTTGAATAAAATTTTTACCTTTTACCTGATTAAATGTATATTTCGAAAATGATTAAGTTTTTCAAAATAAAAGAGTTTTAAAAAAATGTAAAAACTCTAAAGAAATATTTGAAAATTAAAAACCTTTCTACAAAGTTTTGATGATTAGAAGACTTAAAAGTTGATCCACTTCTTATTCTTCACATGATATGAAGAAATCTATCATATCATTTTAAAGGTCTTTTTACATAAATAAAAATAATTATTACAAATTACATGGGAAAGCAATATAAAAATTTAAAAATATATTTAAAAAATAATTTTTAATTTAAAAACGGATATCTCAGTAGTGGTATGTCGTAGAAAAACGAATTATAAAACCCATGGGAATGATTTTCACCTACTCGATATTCTCATGACTTTTTCATTATTCACCTTTTTGTGACACCCTGTATAGTGTGTAAAAGAGCCAATTGGTTGTTGCTAGAAGTGCACTTCTCTCATTATCTCACCACGCACATAAGCAACAATACGTGACATTGGGCTCTTGTCACTGAATTATATGCTTATTTACAGATTTTTATAAATTTATTTCTTATTTTGCGAAAATTACAAAAACATTATAAGACTTTTTTTATTCAACAGGATATCGATCATATAACTTTTTTCCCAGGACAGAAATATAAAAAATAAAAAATTTCTCCTACTGTTAAGACAGGAGAGACAATGGAGATCTATTGGAGACAAATTTCTGTTCAATCAAATTGTCTTGTACGAAAGGGGGGAAGGGGGGGGGATAACACTGAATAATTCCCGCTGTCTTTTCGCGTGCAGAGTTTATTACGGTATCGATTCATATCACCAGTACATTACAGAAAAATGTATATCCATTGATTTGCAAAAAATCAAAATTGTGCCGCGATAATGCCTAGAGGAGAACTGCCTGAATCGCGGACACTATGCCTGGGAACGTTTCTACGTTTGCTTTGATATCGGTCGATGGCTAGGGGCTCTGTACCCTGAGTCGCAAAGAATGACCCAAAAAATTGCCTGTTTTTTGGGCCCTCGATTTTGAGATTGAACTTTGTGCCAAATGATACTTTATATAATGAGAGATTAATTTTAGAGAAGTTTCAAGTTGAGGTGACAATTGTTATCAGAGCTGGAGGAGGGATGAAATCAAAGTTCATTATAGAATTATCACAGGTCTGCGAGGTTCAGTATTTTAAGAAAGTTGGTCCAGCCGATGATGAAGGTTGATCGCAGTTTTACGTAAATGATGGTCGTTTTGTAAAAAAAAAAATCGAGTTTTCGCGTAAAGAGACGTAATAAGTGAC
>NW_012036299.1:0-391 GCF_000956235.1 Wasmannia auropunctata | reverse complement strand
TGTCATATAGGACATTTTAAAAGTGTCTTATAAGATGTCTTAAAGACGTCTTACAGGATGTCTAAAAACTGTCTTAAAAGACGTTTAAAAGACATGTAATATGACGTCTAAAAGACAGACATAAGATGTCTTTAAGACGTCTTAAAGATGAAGAGATATGTAGCACATAGGCATGGCTATGGTTGCGCCCATGGCTTTTGTCTTATGTACCAAACTGGTCATGTCTCTCTCTTATATAATAGATGTTATTTTTTTATTGTTTTATGTATTAGAATATTGGAATATATACCATAATCTATATATATATATATATATATATCTAATATTCTAATACGTAAATATATATAATGTATTATATGTATATTCTTTTACTGTTTAAGACTTGCAGTAT
>NW_012036298.1:0-444 GCF_000956235.1 Wasmannia auropunctata | reverse complement strand
TTGTCATCCATAATATTGTCATTTATGCTTCTATCGGACATCTTTATGAGTTTTGCAAAAGTAAGAGTTCGTATTTCTTGTGCAGTGAGAAAAATATCAAACTCTCGTTCAAGAGTTTGCTTGATTTCAACAGCCATCATGGAGTCCATTCCAAGTTCAGTTAAAGTCATACTTCGACTTACAACTTTCATGTCTTTTATGTCTGTAACATAATACAGAATATTATATCAATACATGTATATTAATAAGCATAATAAGTGCAGTATAATAAATATAATAATGCAACAAAACTAATTATTCGGCGCATATTACATCGATTTCATCAAATTGTAATTCAGATATTCTAAATTATGCTACCATACGCGCATTACGACGCTAGCAGTTTTACATTTAATTGTCCTAATATGAATTGAATGATATAAATGACGTAAATAATACTCAGAT
>NW_012036297.1:0-640 GCF_000956235.1 Wasmannia auropunctata | reverse complement strand
TCGGCAATTAAAATTCATTGCTTCCAATCTTCTTGTTAACTCAATTGCAATAATAGATCCGAAGGAATATCCTACTATTATAAAATCTTTTCCATCTTTTAGTTTTGGTAATATATGCTGTAAAAATATTAAATATATTCGATGAAATTTGTCTCTTAAATAAAAATAATTTTCCGTCAATATAAAACAAAATAAATAATGTTTTAATAATATAAAATTACTAATGCAATTGCGTACGTTTGTAAGATAATCAGTTGTCTCAGATACAATGTTTGTAGTAGCATTGATGTTGTTTGAGTTATAATGCAAGGACGTTGCTGAAAATTCAATATTTGATGCTAAGTGATTAAATACAGTGCCACATCCGTCGAGACCCGGTATAAGAAATACTTTAGTCGTAGTGTTCTGTTTTTTAGTAGAAAGATCAATACAGGTTTGTGAAATAAAATCTTCATCTTTTACAACACCAACTAAATATTTTATAATATTTAGTTTCTCTATGCCAAGTTTCTCTTTGTCATCCATAATATTGTCATTTATGCTTCTATCGGACATCTTTATGAGTTTTGCAAAAGTAAGAGTTCGTATTTCTTGTGCAGTGAGAAAAATATCAAACTCTCGTTGAGGAGTTTGCTTGATT
>NW_012036296.1:0-755 GCF_000956235.1 Wasmannia auropunctata | reverse complement strand
CAATTAATAAAAATTTTCTTTAATAAGTCATTTAAATAAAATTAAAATTAAAAAACGCGAGACTAGTTTCGGCTTACTTAGTCTTTCTCAATTGCTATTATATAATATTACAAAATACACTGAATCCACGCATATGGAAATTTAGATAAATGTCGAACAGATTTTATTATCCTGTTCTTCCAGTCAAATGTAATTCCATATTAGATATTTAACGTGTCGCTTCATTATACTAACGATGCTTCCCCAGCTGATTGGTAACGGTGTATAATATTAAGCTTCCAACAAGATGTTATGTTTCCGAGGATCTATTGCGTCATCAAAATCATCATATCGAATTGATGATCATTTCTCACTGGGGAGAACAGAAAAGTCCAAATAATATGACGATAACTTGATCGAATTTACGTCATTTTTTACATTATGATTAAAATCTAAATTTCAAATGACTAAAGAATGACTTTATATTGACTTTTTTTTTATAGTATCGATCTTTTTGATTTTTAGAAAAATGTGAATGTTTCTCGATTGTATATATGTATATGGCAAGTATTTATTTTTATTTCCTTTATTTCAAATGCCATTTCGCATATACAAAATTAAGTTTTAGTAAAAATTATAACTTTATATTTGTTAATATTTTATATGCAAACTTTATATTTATAAACAAAATTTATCTTAACTAATACATATTCCATCTTTTTGACATCTATTAAAAAGATTTATACCATTGGTATACTCTTATTAGCAATTAATAT
>NW_012036295.1:0-723 GCF_000956235.1 Wasmannia auropunctata | reverse complement strand
TCCTGCGGTGGGTGGGATTATTGGACAAAAATGTCAGAACGCGGACAAATAGATTTAGGAATATTTGACTCTGGAAGTTGGGAGTTAGGGAATTATTCGCTAGGGGAAGTGACTTCTAGAGGTCGAAATAGTCCTGGGGAGTGCAAACAATGGAGACTTCTTCGTCTAAATGAGGAGTTGCCTCGGAATAGGTTAAGTATTTAACAAAGTCTTCGCGGAAAAGTTGGCAAATCGAGCAGTGGCGCACCGTGCGCAGTTTCGTAATTCTTTGTTGGCAAGCGCAACAATATTCAAATCCTTCTGCTTCTAAATAACCGAATCGTAAATAATGTCGAGCTACTAATTCAAATGTTTCTTCCAGTTGATCCTGTCTGGAAACACAACCCGTGCAGAAAAGTTCACCAGTGCCAGATTTATGTCGGTAGAAAACCGCTTTACAGCATATCGCGGTGCGGAGCCAAAGATCAAGAGGCATAGGCGGAGGTCGGTGAACGGGGTCGCCTTCTGGAAGATCACCAGGAATGGGAAGGTCGTAAGAGTCCATGCTGGGAAAAAGGGTAAGGAACTCGAGTATTTACTTGAAGGAACATGCTATTGTTTGAAGGAAAAGATGATAATAGAAATAGCTTAAAGCAGTATGTCAATTTAGTTCATTTATTGTAAGAAAAATCTTTTAAAATTCACCAACTAACTCAAAGTGCATTCCTTTGATACAGACATTGA
>NW_012036294.1:0-408 GCF_000956235.1 Wasmannia auropunctata | reverse complement strand
AAGGTATCATACATAGTTTAATACGTATTTTACGTATGATACGCAATCATACGTAGGATACGTAGAAAACCTCTAGAGTGCGTATCAAACCCAACCCTGGCAGAGAGCGGGCTGTCTATTCCGCTGGACGACCGATGAAGCACGTGACAATGGTGATGTGCGTACGGGCTGGAAATCTTGAACGTCCCTTTAGTGACTTTCGTCCTAGTAACTTGTTACTAGATGTAAGATTTGTATGATAACTACAAATTTTTGAGTCACGTGTCGCGTCCTGCGGTGGGCGGGATTATTGGACAAAAGTGTCAGAACGCGGACAAATAGATTTAGGAATATTTGACTCTGGAAGTTGGGAGTTAGGGAATTATTCGCTAGGGGAAGTGACTTCTATAGGTCGAAATAGTCCTGGGA
>NW_012036293.1:0-1145 GCF_000956235.1 Wasmannia auropunctata | reverse complement strand
GAAAGAAACGGAACGAATGGCATGCACTGCGCATTGGTGATACGAACCAATGCGTTCTGTGCATTAAACGGAACGCACCCTAAGTGTCAGCTCTACGGACCATGTTTTTATTGCAACTGCCTCACCTCACCAGCCGCAGTAATTGAAGCAGGACGTGACGACAAAATCTATGACGTCATATGCATGCGAAAGCATGCTCTGAAAGTTTACTGCGACGTATATCGGAACAGCATTTACAGTGCTGCCAGTACTGCAAGTGAATATCGGAACGCACTCTATGTAAGGTAGAATCCTAGATTATCAGAGAAGCGCGACCGACTTATGGCAGTATCGCAAAAGTACTAGAAAATATTAAAAATGGCGTCGAATAGCCAATCATAAGATTGATTCATTCGGCAGCCATTTATAATACCGATAAATCAATCTTATGATTGGCCATTTGCGAGCCCAATCAGGACTTGTAACACCGGTCGTGCTTCTCTGATAATCTAGGACTCTAATGTAAGGTAAGGCAGAAAAAACGTAACTGTATACGCATTCACACAATTAATAATCTTTCGTAGACTTACGTTTACATTTTTCTCTGCCTTACTCTTTACGCTACGACACGTTTAAGCGCTAACATCTCGTTCTCTGCTATTAGTTACTATGTTTTGACGACAACGATCTGATTATAATAAGTTATAGTTACAACTGCTAATGTAAAAATATCGTGTAAACGCTAGTAACTGATTTTATAAAATAACTAATGTTATAAAATCAGATTTAACTAATGTTTATACGATATTTTACGTCAATAGTTAGTAACTACGGATTTTACTAAATCTGATTAATACTAATATGTAAACGTAGTCAATCCTTGGTGAAATGAAAAAATGATGTTTGCAGATATGACATTTGCCCAATCTTTGCTTGTAAAAACACAAAAACTTGTACATGCACAAAAGACTATATCAGGATTACAAGAGACAATAGGTATCTTCTTACTTTTAAAATAGCTATGTAAATATTAAATGATTTATTTTAAAATAGGTTTGTTCTTTTTAGCTGGATTTGTTGCGCAGGCCACAGTTCATCTTTTTTCTTCTCTCCAATTGGAAGAAAAAAGAGGAAAGATGAACTGTGCAAGAAATCCAGTTAAAAAG
>NW_012036292.1:0-884 GCF_000956235.1 Wasmannia auropunctata | reverse complement strand
TGGCAATAAGTAGTTGTTTCTCTATGGAGATGGGATTTCTTCCACCTACGGCATGTACTGCATTAATGGTTTTTAATCCTGGACCGATTTTCGTAGTACCTCTTCAAATGTTTCAGGAAACATTCTATAAACCCATTGAACAAATATAAATAAATATATATATATATATTTCTTACTTCTTAAAACGTAATTTCATGAGTAATATTTTTAAAACTGATAAATAAAAATAAATAGGTATATTTATATTTTACTTATATATTACTTATATATATATTACTCACCGAAGATGTTCTTTAAATACACGTCGGGAATATCCAGGAATAACACGCTCAACATAATCAGATATTTTGTCTAAATAAATTGTTTCTCCGCGCGTTTCACCAACCATCAATACTAAATACAAAATTTCTAATTCAAAATGTGAAATGTATTCGTCTTCTTCTTCTTCTTCGCTATAATTGTCGGAATGTTCACTGGATTCTTCACTACTACTGTCGCTGTCATTACAATTCATTATGAATAATGAAATGTTTACACACGCGTTAACATTGGCAGCAGCCATCATTACTTCGCATAGACTGCAACGAAATACGTTCCGTTACACTGCGTGCATTATGCGCAGAAAGAAACGGAACGAATGGCATGCACTGCGCATTGGTGATACGAACCAATGCGTTCTGTGCATGAAACGGAACGCACCCTAAGTGTCAGCTCTACGGACCATGTTTTTATTGCAACTGCCTCACCTCACCAGCCGCAGTAATTGAAGCAGGACGTGACGACAAAATCTATGACGTCATATGCATGCGAAAGCATGCTCTGAAAGTTTACTGCGACGTATATCGGAACAGCATTTACAGTGCTGCCAGTACTGCAAGTGAATA
>NW_012036291.1:0-656 GCF_000956235.1 Wasmannia auropunctata | reverse complement strand
AATTTTTTGGGGCACTCGATTTACATCACCATCTTTTACGCAATATAATCGCAAAATCCATCTCGGGCAGATTGATACCGCTTGTCATACGAGACAAAACCAAAAAGAAAGAAATTATTTTTTCTGTCAAATGTAATGGTATATCCACAACAATGAGTGGATCAGGTATATTGTACTAAATATTGTATAATATTGTACTAAATTAGTAATACAATTACTGTCAATTATGAAAAAACAAACACATAAAATGTTAAGATTATAGCATGTGTTTATATGTAGCTATAGTTTATATATATAGCATAACGCAAAGTTTTAAATTATTTAAAAATATTTTAAATAATAATAATTTTTACAGACAATAGCAGCACGGGTATGAAAATAATTCGAGATAAAAACGAAAAAATAATTGAAACGGCTGAAGGAATTTTATGCAAATGTGTGGATAACGATGGTAATGTTTTGTTAATAATACTATAAAATTAATAATATGCTTTATTCCCAGACAACACAAAACCCTAATAGATAACAAAAAGACGTCTTTTTTAAGATGTCTTTTCGGCTAAGCGAAAAGATATCTAAAAGATGACGAAAAGATGTCTTTTTAAAGGTGTCTTTTGGATGAAAGTAAAAGATATCTTAAAGACATCTTTTACTTT
>NW_012036290.1:0-303 GCF_000956235.1 Wasmannia auropunctata | reverse complement strand
TTTTATAATTATTTTATTTCCGGTCTAGTTTTTGGGTGGAAAGTGATCCAAAGGGAGTCAAGATGCTTGAATAATTTTCTCCATGCTATAGCTATTGTGCACTTTGTGAGGATCCCTTGTGAGTTCTCGTGTCTAAACAAATACTATAAAGAACCAACAGTAACAGTTACGCAGTCGCACATCATTGAATAATAAAACTTTTCAATAATCATGTATTTTTTCAGAGAGTATCGTTTACAATCTTAATTTTTAAATATTAATGTATTTTTGTATAAATTCATATGTAGAATCCTATATTGGATT
>NW_012036289.1:0-505 GCF_000956235.1 Wasmannia auropunctata | reverse complement strand
GAAAACACATCGAGATTCGATCCTGAGATTTCTAGAACAGCAGACTTGTACGCTAACACTGAGCTAATGTATTTTGTACGAAGAACTTATTTTTTCCATTATATATTCTATATCTCTGACAAGGGACCGTCACAAAGTGCACAATAGCTACAGCATAGAAAAAATTATCCAAGCATCTTGGCTCCCTTTGGATCACTTTCCACTCAAAAACTAGACCGGAAATAAGATAAATATAAATAATGAAATAATAAAATAAATAAAAAATAATAAAATAGATTTTATTTTATTTTTTAATTTTTCGATAAATTATCTAAGTGTCTTGACTCCCTTTGGATCACTTTCCACCCAAAAACTAGACCAGAAATAAAATAAATATAAATATTAAATAATAAAATAAATTTTATTTTTTTCTAATTTTTCGATGCCTGTAGTAAGGAAAACTTGTTTAAATAAAATTTATTTTATTATTTTATTATTTATAATTATTTTATTTCCGGTCTAGTTT
>NW_012036288.1:0-471 GCF_000956235.1 Wasmannia auropunctata | reverse complement strand
TGCTTTTTCGTGATATATGTTATTCCTATATTATCCCATGTGAGCAACGTAATAAAATTTACGTGTTAATTACTTGAACGTAAAATAAATTGTTGAAATGGCTTTTATCGCGGTCTCTTTTGTGCCATAATGATCGAGATACAAAAGACATTTTGCGAAATTTATATAAAAACTCGAATTTATGTATTCACAATGTAGACCTTATGAATTCTAAATCAAAATTGTATATCGTATAATATTCGTATATGTATAAATTTAAATATGTAAAATAAATGGATTGCGCAGCGCAGCTACAAAGAATAGACTACAGACTGCATAGATAGTAATTCGTATTAATCACTTTCTTTTTAATTATTTTAGCTACTAATTCCGTACTTAATTTGATCCTGTAAAAATCTTCAATACATTGCTCATTCGTTCGCGAGACGCGACGTTTGACATGCTATTCTATTTACGCGCGGCACGGAGATT
>NW_012036287.1:0-537 GCF_000956235.1 Wasmannia auropunctata | reverse complement strand
TTCCAATGGACAATAAAAACTTTCTTTCAAGAATAACTTTTTTTATTAAGAGACTCTGGCGTTAGTTTTTCTTCAGTCTTGCGTCGCTTAATTGCTATTTGTATACTGCATGAATAAAAATGTGTACATGTTCTTACATATTCATCAATTTGTGCACTAAATATTGTCAATATCTAATTAGTTAACAGCACACGCATCACAGCCTTAATCTGTTCGCTATGCACTATGTATAGTGTAATGGAGATAATGTAATAGAAGAGAGAGAGAGGAACATGAAAGTAGGGATGAGGTAGGAGAGGTGGGGGACGGGCCCACAAAGAGAGGTACGGAGAGCGAAGGCAAAATCAGTCGGAGCTCGAGCCACGTTCCCGAAACTTCTTGACCTGGCAACGCATGACCTGCCACGATTGCCGGAGCATCCGGAACATGGAGTACTGATAGCGATCATGATCGTGTGAGGAAGAGGAATTCTTAGCCCATGCATGATATTTGATGGCGACGATTCGAATTGTATGAGGACTAGAAACTGGACGGAGA
>NW_012036286.1:0-404 GCF_000956235.1 Wasmannia auropunctata | reverse complement strand
TATAAATTTATATTTTTTTAATAAGTTAATAATAATTAATTGTAAGTAATAAATAGTAGGCTTATATAATTAAAAATCAATAACTTTGTAAAAGAACTATTAGTAGGCCAAACAAGGATATTAGTGCTTATTATTTTAATTTACATTTGTCATTGTAACATTGAAATATACATGCAACGTACGTTTTGACTCTTGACTGAAGTCATCTTGAGTACATTGACAAATTATAAATTTGTAAAAATGGTTATCAACTCGTTTCTATGTCATATTATAATAAAGTTGCTTGTCAAATTTTCTCGCTTTGTATAACATGCATTCAAATAGATGTCGAATTTTATATGACCATATGCTACATAATGCTTAATAATTTCGCTTTGACATTGTTCTTGTGCATGTGTTACAGA
>NW_012036285.1:0-431 GCF_000956235.1 Wasmannia auropunctata | reverse complement strand
CGTGTATTAATAAATATCAATGGTACACAAGTATAAACCGCAATTAATTCCTTATTATTTATTCAAGTGCAAAATTTGAGTTACAGTACTTTTTATCCTATAAAACACTATAGTGTTTTAAAGATATATCTTTACATTTTAGTAATACACTTTTATTAGATATATATATATATATATATATATATTTCTTGCAGTTTTCTGCAAGCGCTAAAAGTTATATATCTATTTTGACATAATACGCTACTATTTCAATAAATTGATTAAAAGATCTTTCTATGATTTTGTGATCAATTGTGATAAGTTGGAAAATTCGTAAATTAAGGGTACCTTATACGCTAATTTCAACTTTAATCGCATATATTGTTTTAGAGGATCATTGTTATTAGAAAGTTTTAAATAAATATTTTAAATATTTCTTTAAATAAAAACCA
>NW_012036284.1:0-496 GCF_000956235.1 Wasmannia auropunctata | reverse complement strand
AGTTACAGTAAAATATCTCTTTTATAACATAGGCTCATGTCTCTAAGTTGCATTTAAATCAAACAAGTATTTAAAGAAAAATTAAAAGAAAAATTTGATTTGAGAGAAGGCAAGTAAATTTTCGAGTGCTTCAAAATTTCGTATTAATGTTCTTCAGCTGGAGAGGGAAATGTAAGCGATGTATTATTAGATAAAAGAAAAGTTTTTGTTACTATACAACATGTTATTTTGAATAATAACCATAATTTATTACATTAAAATGATTTAAATTATATGTCTGTAAGGATGGGGCACGTTGGCTCATATTTAAGGTTAGCTTAGTTTAATTTACTATAAGAAGCGTGTAACCTTTCAATTACACTTTAGTTATGACAAAACGTTTTTTATTTAATATTTCTGTATTGAAATAAGGTACATCTAAAATAGTTCGCATTTATTACTATATAATAGCATTTTCTATTTGATCATTACAAAATAACTCTAAAAGATGCAATCT
>NW_012036283.1:0-301 GCF_000956235.1 Wasmannia auropunctata | reverse complement strand
TCTTAATTAGCCGTATTTATTAATTTTATGGTGCTGCTCTTGCAGCTGAACAACAATGATCGATATGTATGTATATCGAAATCGATTACTAATTTTGACAAGAAGATTTTGTGAAAATTCGCCTTGAGGGACAAACCGCTTTGCGTGTATATGTGTATACGTGTAACTGACAATGTCATTTTGAATAAAGTGACACTTTTCACGAACTCGATCTCAAGATCTCAATATTGACTGCACCAATTTTATTCGCAATGGTCGCAATCGAAAGTTCGTATCGACATTATATCAGAAAATGTCGTTA
>NW_012036282.1:0-549 GCF_000956235.1 Wasmannia auropunctata | reverse complement strand
ATCTTAAATACTATTAAACGTTTCAGATTTTTGCAAGTAATATAATGCTCTTTTCTTTCTCTCTTAGAACATAGAGATAGGTTTATGTTTTTTGTATATTTTTCAGATTTCAACAGATATCATGCCATTAAGAAATTCAAATTTAAAGATTTAAAAATATTATAACTCTTATAATGATTTTCTGTAGCAATACCGCGTAATCTCTGTTTCGATATGGTATACATCAACGTCTTTGACCAAAAAACTTTGAAATCTTTTATGTTTCTCTATTGTATTTTTGAAATGTTTTATGTTCTCTAAATAATACTTTTCTAATCAATCAATATACTCAAATTGTAGCCTTTTTAATGTTCAAAAATGTGAAATAATAATGTCGAGAAGTTTTTTATTAATTATGTACATTTTATATTCTCATTTTTAATCTTATTTTATTTTTACTTTATACTACTGTACTACTTTACTTTATACTATGCTATAGAATACATAACGGTAAAGTAAGATACCGAAGTCTTCACCAGCTACAATAATGAATGATATTATTTAAGTAAG
>NW_012036281.1:0-655 GCF_000956235.1 Wasmannia auropunctata | reverse complement strand
ATTTGAAGTCTCATAAAACAGGCTTAAAGTGATTAAAATGATCAATGTGATCATAATGAAGCAAAAACTTGTCCATTATGTAAAATTTTTTCTTTTTTAAAAATGATTAGTATCTCGATAACTATTGCGAAAATCGCAAAATGGTAATGGACTTTTCAGTTTAGCCTACTCTACCTGCCAATGAGCGCTTTATCGGACTTAACATTTATCTTTAGCATTATGAGTTTCGGACCCCGTATATACATACATATACTATGTACTTTTTTATGGATATCAATATCCATCGTTTTGTTTATTGTTTCCGTATTTCAAGTGTTCCTTATTTTGAAATGAAAATTATATATAAAAATTAAGCATATTATTTGGTAGATTCTAATGGAACTGGAAAAATGTAATACTTGGGAAGAGAGATACAATATTTTTGCCAAACAATTCTTAATCATGAATACATCACTCTTACCTAAAAATTTAAAGACTTTGTGCACAACAGTTTATAAAAATTTTTCTGCTATGAAGCAATATGATTCTACGTTACCGCCTATCAAATCTCCTATAATATTATTAAAACCTACAAACCCGTTGCCTGTACCCATGACCGAGGACGATTATGGTTTGCAGAAGGTATTTAAAAAAAATTACGCTTTTCAGTATGTGA
>NW_012036280.1:0-358 GCF_000956235.1 Wasmannia auropunctata | reverse complement strand
ATCGAGATACTAATCATTAAGAAAAAATACACTATAATATATATAAAAAAGTATATAAAAAAGTATCATACAATACATTTTCCTAAACCAAAAATATTATTTTAACAAATAAATGTTATCCAAAAACAAATTTGAGATCATACAAGTTGCCAAGTATTTGATTAAACATAGAGACAAAAATATTTTATTCCAAACCAAAAATATATTTTTAATAAACTGCTTAAACTATCCAAAATTATATGCAGCAAAAGTTTAATGCCATTGACTTCTCCATAATTTGAAGTTTCATAAAACAGACTTAAAGTGATTAAAATGATCAATGTGATCATAATGAAGCAAAAACTTGTCCATTATGTAA
>NW_012036279.1:0-466 GCF_000956235.1 Wasmannia auropunctata | reverse complement strand
TTCTACCCTCCTCAATGGCTCTCTTCGCAAGTACATCCGCCCGCTCGTTGCCGGATATACCCCTGTGCGACGGTACCCAAATAAGCCGTACTCGAATCCCTTCGCGACCTGCCTTCTCCAGTTCTGCCTTAATGCGTGGGATCAAATAATTATTTTTGTATAGAACCGAGCCCTCCAAGGCCTGCAATACACTCTTTGCATCCGAAACTATAACCGCGTCGTCAATACCATATTCCTTCAGGGAAATAATTACGTTGTATATTGCCCACGCCTCGGCCGAAAAGACCGAGGAAGCTTGTCCATGATCTCCAATCCAAGCTGAGGGGAGTGCCATGCCGCACCCACACACGAGCTTTCGTCAATCCTGGATCCATCCGTGTAAAAAACTATTGCATGTTCCAAGAATTCCTGAAAGGTTTCAAGAAAGACTGACTGCGCTGCTGAAGCAGGAGAGTCGTTTAAGAGT
>NW_012036278.1:0-463 GCF_000956235.1 Wasmannia auropunctata | reverse complement strand
ATAGCCGGAGGATTCTATGAATACGAACTGCATCGCGTTGCTAATCCCGACGTGTACCTCGTTGAAAAAGTTTTGCGCAAAAGAGGGAATGAGGTATACGTGAAATGGTTGGGATTGGATGATTCACATAATTCATGGATACACAAGGATAACGTGTTGTAAAATAAATTTATATCGCAAATTTTTTTCATTATATGCATCAAACATTATGTTTATTAAAAATATATGAGATTATTACAAATATACTATATATGTGTTAATACAAATATACGAGTTTTCATTTACAATGGTATCTTATAATGTTCCCACGGCAGAGTAGAATGATCGGTAGAATCAGGCACAAGGTATCGCTTATCATCGTACGGACTTAGAGCGAGCTTCGTCTCGGATATCGTAGACACTTCGTGCAACTTTGATCTTATGCAAGATTGCTGTCGCGTCATTTCAGTTTCATCAAGCAGAA
>NW_012036277.1:0-363 GCF_000956235.1 Wasmannia auropunctata | reverse complement strand
GCAACCGCCAACAAGCTCTTAACCACGGTGTATAACCACATAAAGATCGCCGCACCCGCGCGATTTAAAGTGGGTGACTCGGTACGCGTCAGTAAATTCAAGACAATTTTTGACAAGAGTTACACGCCAAACTGGACCATGGAAGTGTTTAAAATCATCAAGGTGCAGAAAACTAATCCCGCAACGTATCTTTTGGAGGATTCTCGCGGAAAATCCATAGCCGGAAGATTCTATGAATACGAACTGCATCGCGTTGCTAATCCTGACGTGTACCTCGTTGAAAAAGTTTTCCGCAAAAGAGGGAATGAGGTATACGTGAAATGGTTGGGATTGGACGATTCACATAATTCATGGATACACAAG
>NW_012036276.1:0-590 GCF_000956235.1 Wasmannia auropunctata | reverse complement strand
TTGCATATGTACTATCATCGTTATTATTCTCACGTTTCCCACAGGCTGTGAAACGATCCAGAGTGAAGAGTAAATTGCGCACGCAACAAACTTTGAAACGAGTAAATCAGCTGTAAACAGAAAACGAATTGTTGGAGGAGAAGATTAACCCTTATGTGCACAACCAACTTTTACCACGTTGTTACACAACCAGGGTACCCGAGTATCCACCACAAGTTTATCTTAATTTGTGAGATTGTATGCGAACGGAATCGTTTGAAATAAATTCATTCCATTGAATAAACATCAATAGAAAGTATCTAAGCCATATTTGAGTTCCTGAGCCCGCAACAGCTTTCACAAAAAAAAAGATAACAATAGGGTCTCGAGCGCTGCGCAGGTACGAAGGAGGTTAGGGCGGCCTTCGCGATGTTCGAAATTTATGTAGTGGGGATAAGACGGCAGTAGTAGGATACACTGATACAGAGACTCAGAGAGGCACAAACGTGTAGAAGCGTGTATTTTAATCAATGTTATTCAATATTAATCAATGTTATTAATTAATTCCTAAGTGAAAACATTATTTTACATCTAGTGGACGGGTACCCGGT
>NW_012036275.1:0-510 GCF_000956235.1 Wasmannia auropunctata | reverse complement strand
TTTTGTTTAACAATCCGGGAGGGGGTAGGCACCTTCTTCGCCCTCTAGTCCCCATCTGTTTCGCTTTCCGGTTCCGAGTCGGCATCTGGTGTTGACAATTCGTCAGCAGATTCTCCCTCCTCCTCATCGTCCGGCGCGTCCGCGTGTCCGGGCTTGAGGTCTTGCACGTGTATGTGCCGAAACCAACGGCCCGATTTGTCCCGTAGATCGATGATTACCGGCGAAACAATTTTTCGCACCTCGAGAGGGCCCCGGAATTTGGGCGCGAGTTTCGCATTGAAAGCGGAGGCTTTGTTGGAGAGTGGGTACTCCCGCTTCCAAACCCAATCTCCTCCTATTATTTCTAGAAAAACATGTAAAGAGACTAACATTTAATATGATTTAATATAAATATATTAAATGTAACATACTTTAAAATTTAACCAATTTATTCAAAGCTACACGTAAGTGAGATTTCATTATAAGTTTATAAGGAGTAAAAATATTTACCTGGTGATAATTTGTCAGTTT
>NW_012036274.1:0-982 GCF_000956235.1 Wasmannia auropunctata | reverse complement strand
TTATATTATATATTGTGTAAAATTTTGTATAATATAATATAATATAACTATATAAATATTATAATAATTGTATAAGTATTATAATATTGTAATAACAAAAAAGTACGAAAATAAGAAATTAACATAAAAATCTCAAACAAAAAAGCATTTAGACCGCATTTTGATTATGTTATCAGTAATGAAAATCTGTAATACACGTTATGTGAATTATAGATTTTCAGGGCTGTACCAATATCGAAATATACCCAAACAAAAGAGGACCGTCGATTATAATCGGTGGGGGTGGTGGAGGGCCTCTATAGGTTGATTCTGGCCTGATAGATTAATTTATATTAAACTTTATTTGAATTTTTAAATTAAAAATGTATAACTTTAATAAGAAAATTTTGAGATTTTTATCGTAACTATATTCAATAAAAAACCGGACAGCCTAAGAAATTAAAGTTGGAATGTATAAACATTGTAATATATTTATGATTTTTTCGTATATTGTATTATGTATTAATATTTTCAATTTTTTTTCAATACGTATATTGTATTATGTATTAATATTTTCAATTATGTTCTATAATTGTTTATAAATAATGTAAAATAATATTAGCATTGTGTTTATATTGTATTAAATAATACAATATAAACACATTTAAAAAGAGGACCGCTGATTATAACTGGCGGGGGTGGTGGAGGGCCTCTATATATAGGTTGATTCGTTTATATTAAACTTTATTTGAATTTTTAAATTAAAAATGTAAAACATTAATAAGAAAATTTTGAGATTTTTATCGTAACTATATGGACAGCCTAAAAAATTAAAGTTAGAATTTATGAACATTGTATTATATTTATAATTTTTTTGTATATTGTATTATGTATTAACATTTTTAATTATATTCTATAATTGTTTATAAATAATGTAAAATAATATTAGCACTGTGCTTATATTGTATTAAATAATATAATATAAACAGATCGGAAGAGCACA
>NW_012036273.1:0-407 GCF_000956235.1 Wasmannia auropunctata | reverse complement strand
ATAGAATTTGCTAGTGCTTGAATAATATATAGAGAAATGTAACAGATAAATTTATTGACTTTTTTGATCACGGTATTGTTCTCATTATAACTTAATAAGTTTTATATATAATCGCAAGTTAATAATTAAAAATAAATATGACTTAATTGTCGTCAATATTTTATTTTGTTTATTTTTCTATTTTATTATTTAAGTAACTATAGATTTACTAATGTTATTTATACTAATATTATTTTTATTTTGAACATTTTATAATTCTGTATTATATTATATATTGTGTAAAATTTTGTATTATATAATATAATATAACTATATAAATATTATAATAATTATATAAGTATTATAATATTGTAATAACAAAAAAGTACGAAAATAAGAAATTAACATAAAAATCTCAAACAAAAAAG
>NW_012036272.1:0-1030 GCF_000956235.1 Wasmannia auropunctata | reverse complement strand
GTTGGTACCCGAGAAATATTTGTACCCGTACGTATAATAAGCTATGACGCATGTATTTTATTATCATTAAATATTTTCCTTCGTAACCATTTTTGATAAGATTCTATAAAAATCTTATTTTATAAGAATCATCTATCTATCTATCTATCTATCCTATTGTTCAATAGGAAGAGATCATTTTTAATAATGAGAGAACATATTTTTTTGCGCGCAAATTTTAATAGTGCATATCAAAGGTGTGATAAAAATTATCAAAGGTATGGCTTCTGTTATTGTTGCCAAAATTTTTATTGGAAGCGGTCTTGAAGATTCGAAATTTATTTCTTCCTGTAACAGATCCGACGTATCACTTAACTTTTCTTTTTGAGAATAGATTTTGCAGAATGCGTTTAAAACACGTTAAGTTTATTCTCCACCACGCGAAGATTGTTCTTCTTTGTATCGATACTAATCAGCGTATTACTTGGCGAACTTTAATATGGTCAAATTGTTGGTCAGTTATTCATCCCTAAACGCGATAAAAATGTAGTCATTTCTCATTGTCTTTTAAGGTTTGTAGAGCTTTCAAAAATAACGCTTTAAAAGTAGCCATTCGTATGCGTATATTGATAAATCGTTTAATTTATATATTATCGAAATTATGTATAAACGTGCTTTTATGAAAAGTACAAAATATAGAATCATATTTATTTTTTTAATGAATATTAGTAATTATAAAGAATTCGCTTTATATTGACATTTTACATCTTTTTCGGAAAATAATATCGAGAGTATTATCAATCGTTCGTTTTTCTAGGCAGTAACTTTTTGACTAATAATTTGATCATTGGCTTATCCTTATAAAGCTTTGTTTATTTATATGTGCGTTAAATATTTCCATACAAAATTTTATAGAATTTGCTAGTGCTTGAATAATATATAGAGAAATGTAACAGATAAATTTATTGACTTTTTTGATCACGGTATTGTTCGCATTATAACTTAATAAGTTTTATATATAATCGCAAGTTAATAATTAAAAATCAATATG
>NW_012036271.1:0-574 GCF_000956235.1 Wasmannia auropunctata | reverse complement strand
AAATTTTTTTTAATGATTAGTATCTTGATAACTATTGCGAAGATCGCAAAATGGTACAGGACTTTTTTATTCAGTTTGGTCCACACTACCTGCCCACAAGCGCTGTACCATTGAGTACGAGACACCATGTATATAACAATAAAATTATGCATAAAAATAACGTCAGAATTTGTTGCTAATTTGTCACTCACAAAATATGTTAGTCTTGATTTAGTTACTCGCAAAATAAATATAAATAATAGTAGAAAACCTACATAGTATGCCCTGCCCGTTATAAATTCCGTTGCCCAATTTTCAAAGAATTAGTTGCTCGCATAAATTCGATCTTAGAATAATCCACAAGCATTATACTATTAAAATAAGTTGATTTTCGATTTTGTTGCTAACTGTAACGTGTAAAATTAAATAGTTCATCCTGGCCAACCGCGCCGCGCGCTCTACGTTCCTTTGCCCCATCCTTCCAGATTTTGTTGCTCGCATGAATTCGGTATAAAAATAATCAGCAAGCATCGTACTATCGAAATAAGTCGATTCTCGATTTTGTTGCTATAACTGTAACATGTAAAAATTAAAT
>NW_012036270.1:0-388 GCF_000956235.1 Wasmannia auropunctata | reverse complement strand
TAAATATATAGATGCGTCGGGCACACGCAAGATTTGCGCTTTCCATCATCGTAACAAAACAGAAGCGTCACGGTGTCACGAGTATCGTTATAACTTATATTAAAGTATTAAGTATACTTACCCGAGAAAAATTCCACATATAATTATATAGGGTGTCCGGTAATAACCGCCCAAAATCTCGTGGGTTGGTAGAGCAGGTTAAACTGAACCGAAAAGTTCTCTACCATTTTGCAAAATTCGCAATCATTAACGAGATATTAATTTTAAAAATTTTGCAAAATTTTGCAAAATGGTAGAAAACTTTTCTGTTCAGTTTAACTTGCTTTATCAACCCACGAGATTTTGGGCGGTTATTACCGGTCACTCTGTATATATATATATATATATA
>NW_012036269.1:0-333 GCF_000956235.1 Wasmannia auropunctata | reverse complement strand
GGTACAAGATACGCCGGGGAAGCGGCAAGGGAAAAAAGTCGCTCGAGCGCGCATCTCTACTCCGTTGGCGGTTTCGCTAGGCTAGAAATTTATTTTCCCACGAAATGTCGCCACAGGGGGCTGGCTGCGCCTCCAGCTGCTGGATATTCCACGTCGCGTTATGCACATACGAATATTTCCATACATAAATTTCATAGAGGTGAAAGTAGATGTCTGTCTGGTTGAGTGTTGCCGACGATCGTAACGACGCTTGGAAATGTTAACAGAAGACTACTCGGATTACCTACGCATTTCACGTGGCGTATTACTCTATTTGTGTAATAATATTTCAGA
>NW_012036268.1:0-470 GCF_000956235.1 Wasmannia auropunctata | reverse complement strand
GACGTGTGCTCTTCCGATCTGTTAAGAAACTAAGAGCGAGAGTTTAATGTAATTTTTTAATTCGTCACTGAAGATGGCTAAGAAAGATAGTCAAAACATCTGACTTTAGATTCTAAAGTTTAAAATAAAACAAATTTCATGTAAATTAAATAGTGCATACCAATAACCACACTCATTCCCATCTGCCTTACTTACTTATGTATTTTTTATTTGGGGAATCTTGTTAGGTTTTTATTGTTTATATTTTCTTTTACACATATATAGTAATTAAGAGTAATCTTTTTACGTATATGTATGTACATACATTCAGTGTTTTATTTAATTTATTTACAACATTTCAGTCGTGTTTTTCAATGGATATGCCGATAACAATTTAGGGGTCTTATTTTTTAAATATCTAAAGAAAAACAGAAACTTACAATACCTAACAAGTGGTTGTGTTTTTGTCACTCTTTTTAGAGTTGAATATT
>NW_012036267.1:0-394 GCF_000956235.1 Wasmannia auropunctata | reverse complement strand
TTTTTCAGACAGTATCGCTTACAATCTTAGTTTTTAAATATTACTGTATTTCTTTGTATAAATTCATGTGTAGAAACTTATTTTGGATTTTATATATAGACCAGCTCAGAAAAATGAGTTCTTTGGGAGTTTGTGTTAAGTCTTTCACGAGGCTCAGGTCCGTGAATCAAACTCTCATTCGCAAGAACACGATCAGCAGTGAAAACTGATATCGTTTATTACAAAAGAAAACTTCTTGTTGCGTTGTACAAAGGTGAGAGTATATATAAAATGAAAGAAAGATAACATTCCGTGCGGACAATGCTAATCGCGCGGGAAGAACGACAAGAAGAGTCTATACATATATAGCGAGTAGAACATGGCGGGCTAAAAGAACAGGGGTGCCAACTAATAA
>NW_012036266.1:0-411 GCF_000956235.1 Wasmannia auropunctata | reverse complement strand
CCACCCACCACCACCCATTACCACCACCCATCACCACCACTCACCACCATCACCCACCTTCACCACCCACTACCTTCATCCACCTACTTTTCACGACCACTTTTTATATCATGTAATTTTTAAAGTAAAAATATTTTTTTCGAAATTTTTTATATCATTTGATTTTTAAAGTAAAAAAAATTTTTTTTAAAACTTTTATATTAGTTGATTTTTAAAATAAAAAAATTTTTTTTTTAATTTTTTGTCATGTGATTTTTAAAATAAGAATTTATTTTTGACCCACCATTTCTTACCACCACCACTCATTACCACCCATCACCACCACCCACCATCACCACCCATTTTAATTGAACAAATTTTAACAATTTTTGAAAAAAATAAATTTAAAAAAAATTACGTTTTAATCGGCCA
>NW_012036265.1:0-368 GCF_000956235.1 Wasmannia auropunctata | reverse complement strand
TGCCCAAGCAACACAGCTACGTTTAATAAATGTTTAAAAAACGTTTAGCCGATACGTTTTTATAATGTCTAAAAATACATTTATTAAATAGTCGAAATGTCTCGTATAAAAACGGTATTTTAAACTAGTAAAAAAAACATTAAAATGGACGTTATAAAATAGTAAAAAAAATGTTTAAATGAACGTATAAAAATATGTCTAAGAATCTTTTTATTATAAATCAAATGTACATTTAAATCTCTTTTGCATAGGTTTAAAAAATGTCGATAATTTTTAATAAAATATTTTATTAAAATAGTTGTTTAATTAATACAATTACAAATAAAATATTAAATTTTGTAGAGCAAGTTATGCATACATAATAAAAA
>NW_012036264.1:0-419 GCF_000956235.1 Wasmannia auropunctata | reverse complement strand
TAAACTATCGCGATTTCAACTTGATTTCCTAACGAAGCTCATTTACGAACGATATTTAAATCTTTATACGGAAATCGATGTTGGTCATTTTGATTATCGAACATGTTATTGTATGTTAACATTTATAAAAAAATATATTTAAAAAAATGTTTTTTTGATAATTATATTAATTTGATCTATCACGAATATATCCATAATATTAACATCAAGTAATCATGGATCATCACTAAGTGTCTGCAATTCCCGATCACAGAAGTTAAGCAACGTTGACGGCGGTCGTGGCTTGGATGGGTGATCGTTCCCAAGCAACACAGCTACGTTTAATAAATGCTTAAAAAACGTTTAGCCGATACGTTTTTATAATGTCTAAAAATACGTTTATTAAATAGTCGAAATGTCTCGTATAAAAACGGTATTTT
>NW_012036263.1:0-447 GCF_000956235.1 Wasmannia auropunctata | reverse complement strand
GAACAACATTCAAAAGGTTTTAGTTAGTGTTTGGACACCTTGGATGATGCTAATGCCGACAGTACTCCAACTTTCAAGCTTTATAACTCAAGATTTATTTCATTAAAAAATATTTTATTTATGTGTTTTGGAAAGTTCTGTGCTATAAGAACATGTAATGAAAAATTGGGGGTTCCATTAAAAAAATTCAAAGTGACCTGACCTTGACGACGCCACTCAGGGTCAAACCAATGTTATTATCTTATGTCCCCCTCGAAGCCCTACAACTTTTGTCTGAAACATTTTTTCCTAATGTGCTTATTTTTCGAGATATTCGACTGGATGGATTAAAATGGTCCACCCTGTATATGTATATATATCTAATTCTTATTAAATAAAGAATAAATTTTTAAACAAATAAAATTATAATGAATCATGTATTTTTTTTATTATATTCTAAAATTTTAG
>NW_012036262.1:0-668 GCF_000956235.1 Wasmannia auropunctata | reverse complement strand
TTATCATTTTAACTTGTGACTCCGTAACGAATTGACGTGCTTTGGCCAAAATTCTTATATTAATTAATTTATTTATTTTTAATTAGTATTTTAATTAACTTATTTAAAATTTTATATGTGTAACTGTATTTGACTTTAGACTCATATATTATACATTGTTTTATCCTTTAACTGTTGAATTTTGACATCACATTACGATATGAGCTCGGATATCGGTTGCGCGATCGCTGAAGTAAGTTTTCTTGATTGATCTCTAATTTTATTATTAAGTCATAGTATATGATAGTCTACGATATATAATACACACAGTCTTTTCATCTGGCTATGGAACCGACGTTTAGAGATTTTAAAATCCTTGAGAGCTTGAATCAACGACGGACATTATGAGTCTCGAACATTATGTAAAAATTAATAAAAATGTAACACATTAATACAATTTGGAAATAAATTATGGAAACATTATTCTTCAGTAAAATTAACAAGTATATTAGTCTTTTATTTATTTATCTTAGAATTTACGGTTTAAAACTAATTTATTTTTATGTTATTTATTTACTTACTTATGAATCATGTTATTTTTACACTGAGAAATATTGAATATCAATTTAACACAAAATATTTAAATAATCACATTATGTTAATTTAACAAGTAAATATATTAAAAATTC
>NW_012036261.1:0-658 GCF_000956235.1 Wasmannia auropunctata | reverse complement strand
ATAGCATTCCATTAGAAATTTTATCGGTTTTTAATTGTTTTTTACCAAAAGTAAAACTACTACTACTACTACTATAATTGCTATTTCTACCACCATCACCATCAACACTATTAACTATATATAGATAGGGATGTAAATAAGAATAAATCTTATCATTTTAAATTATATATGTAAAGTATAATATTTATTCTTTATACGAACAGTTATAATAATTTATCTTACAATTAGTTTAAACAAATACGTAGAAAAGGGCCTATTAGGAAATAGTTTAAATTTATATGTAATAACTATATAATAACTTATATGTAGAAAAGGGGCTGTTAGGAAATTATTTAAACCGACAAGCTGATACTAAAGTAACTAAAGGATTACATCAAGCTTAAATTTCTCTTATTAATAATATATAAACATTGCTTGTGCCTCTCTTTACATTATACTTGACTTGATATAGTGTCCATTCTTATTATTTATTATATTATCATTTTAACTTGTGACTCCGTAACGAATTGACGTGCTTTGGCCAAAATTCTTATATTAATTAATTTATTTATTTTTAATTATATTTTAATTAACTTATTTAAAATTTTATATGTGTAACTGTATTTGACTTTAGACTCATACATTATACATTGTTTTTATCCTTTAACTGTTGAATTTT
>NW_012036260.1:0-807 GCF_000956235.1 Wasmannia auropunctata | reverse complement strand
AATCATAATAAATATAATAATATTCTCGCATGTGATTTGGTAATTATAATTTTATGTAAAGAACTCTCTCTCTCTCTCTCTCTCTCTCTCTCTCTCTCTCTCTCTCGCATTTGTTAAAGCCCACCTACATAAGTCGCAAATGCAAAATGCAAACGCAAACGCGGACGTTTCTCTCTTTCTTTTTTTTTGACGTTTCTTTCTTTTTTTCCGTGTTTGCGTTTGCGTTGTGCGTTTGCGATTTATGTAGATAGTGATTTAAGGATTTTATTTCTGCAAATTTCTTTATTTTAAAAAATAATTTTAATTAGAAACATCCAAAATATATTTTTCTTTATTATATAAACGGAATTAAATTTCTTTTTTCAGTTAAAAGGAATATTGTCATTAGGACAAATGGGCTTGAAAGCTCTTCCAAAAGTTGCAGGAGTGGCTGCAAACCTGCTTACCGGCCAATAGGAAAATATAAGGACTCTTTAAAATATATGTAACAAAAATATATATATAGTACTATTTTATATTTTTAAGAATCTATCCTATCTAAAAAAGCGCATGTAAAGTCGATAACTCGCATTTCTCGAAATTATTTATTATCGCTTTTCCGCGATACTGATTGGTTATCTCGCTGCGCTTACTTCGCGTAAGCGGTTGTGACATTGCAATTTGACAGTTGTGTGTATTGAAGTTGACGTAATTGTAAATTATAGTAAGAAGTGTTAAATAGTGCGCGCGAAGCGCGCATTTGTAGTGCTAGTTTTTTTTTTTATTATTTCCTATCTAAAAAAAGGCATGTTAAGTCGATAACTCTCA
>NW_012036259.1:0-496 GCF_000956235.1 Wasmannia auropunctata | reverse complement strand
GTATATTAATAATATTTTGTTCTTTGTAGGCGACAAGTAAAAAAGTTGGAAGAAGCAGTTGTCAGCACTGAAGATACTGACAATAAATTCATCGAATCATCACTAATATCGGTGATGTCACTCGATGCGATGAATGAGGTCAGTACTTCAGATGCGTGCGTGGATGCAATAAATAAAGGTACGTATGAAAATGTCCACATTTGCGAAGATGATGATACTCTCGTCATCGAACCACAAGGCGATCTGGATAAAAATCGTATCCAAGATCATGAGCCTGAAGGTGATCGCATTATAAATGTTTCTTTTTTTATGAAAGAAATACATAGGACATTTGACAACCATGCACGTGGAATTGAGTGCCAATTTCGAGATTGGCATCTCGTAAATAGTCACCGCTGCGGGTTTAAGACGCGGTTCTTTTTTAAATGCGGAATGTGCCATTATGAAGCAGATTTTTGGTCACATCCCACAGATGATAAAATCTTAGACGTCAACA
>NW_012036258.1:0-775 GCF_000956235.1 Wasmannia auropunctata | reverse complement strand
TCAGAAGCATCTATTTGGACGAAATTGATAATAAAAATCAAAAGCGTTTATTTTGATGGTACTGGTTTAAGAAATATATCAGAAGCATCTATGTGGACGAAACTGATTATAAAAATCTAAAGCGTCTATTTTGATGGTACTGATTAAAGAAATATATCAGAAGCATCTATTTGGACGAAATTGATAATATAAATCAAAAGCGTTTATTTTGATGGTACTGGTTTAAGAAATATGTCAGAAGCATCTATTTGGACGAAATTGATAATAAAAATCAAAAGCGTCTATTTTCATGGTACTGGTTTAAGAAATATGTCAGAAGCATCTATTCGGACAAAACTGATTTTACAAATCAAGAGCGTCTATTGTGATGGTACTGATTATTTTAAATATCAGGAGCGTTTATTAAGACGTTTTTATTTTGAAGTATTTATGTTTAGAGTATATTAATTAGTATTTTGTACCAAACAAAAAAATAAAATAAAAGATTGCGCTTATTTTTTGAAAATTTTATATATATTTCAAATAAATTTATATATTAATATTATTGTATATTATTATGTATTTTATTATCTGTATTATATGTACATTTTTAAATTGACTTATTCCACATGATTGACATTAATTTCATTGTATGTAAATATGTATATTAATAATATTTTGTTCTTTGTAGGCGACAAGTAAAAAAGTTGGAAGAAGCAGTTGTCAGCACTGAAGATACTGACAATAAATTCATCGAATCATCACTAATATCGGTGATGTCACTCGATGCGATGAA
>NW_012036257.1:0-748 GCF_000956235.1 Wasmannia auropunctata | reverse complement strand
GTGGCGGTACTGGCAGAATAATTATCAGAGACGTCTACTCAGACGGTACTGATTTGTATTATTACAAACTATTGAGAAAAAAGTCTTGTTATAAGTATCAATCATTTTTTCTTTATAAAATTTGTGCAATGTTGATTCAGTATTTACAAATAAAGTTCAGTAACAAATAAAATTCAGTAGTAACAAATAAAGTATTAACAAATAAAGTAACCAATCGTTTGATAGTAATTAATATGTAAATAATATTTATAAAAGTGAAATTAGCATTTTGTTCATTGTAGTTATAAATAAAATATAATTCATTTTCCTTGCAACTATCGCCAAAGTTTCCATAACTGTGTAAGTTTGATTATTATTACAAGATTTTTTTCTCAAAGTATGCATGTATAATAGCTGTAATGCCAGAAGCGTCTATTGTGATGGTACTGGTTTAAGAAATATATCAGAAGCATCTATATGGACGAAACTGATTATAAAAATCTAAAGCGTCTATTTTGATGATACTGATTAAAGAAATATGTCAGAAGCATCTATTTGGACGAAATTGATAATAAAAATCAAAAGCGTTTATTTTGATGGTACTGGTTTAAGAAATATATCAGAAGCATCTATGTGGACGAAACTGATTATAAAAATCTAAAGCGTCTATTTTGATGGTACTGATTAAGAAATATATCAGAAGCATCTATTTGGACGAAATTGATAATATAAATCAAAAGCGTTTATTTTGATGGTACTGGTTTAAGAA
>NW_012036256.1:0-686 GCF_000956235.1 Wasmannia auropunctata | reverse complement strand
AAACCAACAAATTATCAAATGCTGAATGAGTTATATTGTGTAATAGAGCCCATTTAGCTAAGGATTGTATCATCTTATTAGAAGCTTTTATCTTTGTTGGTAATTTTGTTTCTAAAGAATTTATTTTTGATGATTCATCAACAAGTATGTTTTCTTTCAACTCAAAATTATTTATAGTGTTGTCTGAATCACTATCTACTTGAAAATTCGAAGATGTAGTTAAATTGATTTCTGTCGATTTGTGTTTAGTTTCAATTAAGCATTCCATTGGTTTCAGTTCCATTTGAATGTTATTTAATTCGATGTTGATATCAGAACCATAAGCATAGTAATTAGTTTCTTTTCTATGATGAAGAGACTGATAAGAGAGCTGCTTTAATTCTTCATAAGCTTCTCTGGCAAAATGCCGACTTTTTTGTCTTTTCGAAAAATCCATAATAAAAATTTTTTTGTTCTCCGTAATATTATACTTTTGTTACAAGAACAAACAACAGCACAACACAACAAACCTTTTTATATTTTAATTACTCGTGACAACTTTCAGATACTCAAGCAAAAATGTTAAGATAATTAAAATTAAAAGAAACTCAGTCAGGCTGTAATTTTCGTTCTGTTCTCATGAATATTCTCCCACTTGTTATGTTACTCTAAGCCAGATGGCAGGATTTTTCTATACGACAAAAATG
>NW_012036255.1:0-619 GCF_000956235.1 Wasmannia auropunctata | reverse complement strand
ATGCCACGTCTTTCCGTTATCCGATCGAACTCAGCTTTTACACAATTTTTTTTCTCATCAAATGGAACAACTTTAGGGGGCGTCGTGAAAAAAATTCGGAAAAAATTTTTCACCAAGTATAAATAAGATCCACCCTAGTATACATAACATATAATATATACATATTAATAGTATTTTACATATACATATATAAATTATTATTAACTATCATTAAATTATTGATAAAGTATTAGTAAACAATTACACGATATTGTCTTATATACGAGGGTCATTTGAGAAGTCCATTTCCGGTCTTTTTAAGAAAAACACATATTTTGAAGCAAAACAAAATTTATTTCTCGACGTAGTCTCTCTGCAACTCGATACATTTGGTCCAACGTTTCTCCCATCCTTTTAAACCGTCAGAAAAAAATTGATTGTCTGAACCTGAAAAAATATTGATTTTACAGCGTTTTTCCACCTCAGCATTTGACTTATATTTTTTCCCCCAATAAATTTTTTCAAATTTGGAAACACGAAAAAGTCGCTGGGAGCTAGATCTGGCGAGTAGGGTGGGTGCGGAAGCAATTCAAACTTCAATTCGTTCAATATTGACATGTCCATCCGTATGCGCTTTTGG
>NW_012036254.1:0-452 GCF_000956235.1 Wasmannia auropunctata | reverse complement strand
TGTGGGGAGGCGACAGGCTGTTTTGGAACATGAAACGAATTTCTGCGAGCCCTGGCGAGGGCTCAAACGTCTCTGCAGGAGCATGCAAGGAGCCCGCAGACGCCTCGGAGCCCGCAGGCGCCGCTGCGCGTGAGTGTGGACCGGGCTGGCGCGGTGGAGTCGGCTTAACACTACATATTCTTTTTCTATAATATAAATTTTTAAATAAAAACTTTAATTTTAATCATAAAAATATTCTTATTTAGTTCTTCTCATCTTCCTTATTCCTCTTCGCGAGCGATAACGGGTGGGGCCCGTGCGCAACGGCGGCGAACGCGGCGAGCGCGAACGCGGCGGCGGCGGCGGCGGCGGCGGCGAACGCGGCGGCGGCGGCGGCGGCGGCGGCGAACGCGAGCGCGGTGGCGAACGCGAGCGCGGTTCCCCTTTCCCCGCGGATCCCGCATCTACGACGC
>NW_012036253.1:0-595 GCF_000956235.1 Wasmannia auropunctata | reverse complement strand
TCAACATAGACGACGTTTACGGAGTTTATTTAGCAATGATGGAACGAAGCTCGGCAACAAACGTATTACCATGGATAAAAACGATAATATAATCATTGATGGGAAAAGTTATGCCGGAACACAAGGACTTTACGAATTGATTTTCATGTGTTATGCATTGTGGTTTGATTGAAGATGAGGTGTATAAATTGTGAGGAGGATTTCGCGCCCAGCACCTGCGACAACTGTTGGCGCATATATTGGCTACGTGTGGGGAGGCGACAGGCTGTTTTGGAACATGAAAACGAATTTCTGCGAGCCCTGGCGAGGGCTCAAACGTCTCTGCAGGAGCATGCAAGGAGCCCGCAGACGCCTCGGAGCCCGCAGGCGCCGCTGCGCGTGAGTGTGGACCGGGCTGGCGCGGTGGAGTCGGCTTAACACTACATATTCTTTTTCTATAATATAAATTTTTAAATAAAAACTTTAATTTTAATCATAAAAATATTCTTATTTAGTTCTTCTCATCTTCCTTATTCCTCTTCGCGAGCGATAACGGGTGAGGCCCGTGCGCAACGGCGGCGAACGCGGCGAGCGCGAACGCGGCGGCGGCGGCGGA
>NW_012036252.1:0-1271 GCF_000956235.1 Wasmannia auropunctata | reverse complement strand
AGTTTATGCAGATGCACAAAGTAAACGCAGATTGCCATTGCAACATTATAGGAGACATGAAACAATATGTAATACGTTTAATTTGAGTACGACATGTAAGGTGTGTAACTCGGCGGTTAGTGTGATATCAACGCATTCACAATGGCCACAATATTCTCAGTCGGTTCTTATCCTTTTTAAAAAGAAGGCAATAACATCGATTGGAAGGAGAATTGCCTATACCGTCCATGCATCGAGCTGAAGCCAACATCTGTACGAGAGAAAAAGATATATATTCCCAATTGTCTGTAATGCGCATGTGCCATTCAGCCCCCACTTAGCCCCGTTTTTCATTGTTTTCGAAAAATATAATATTTTTTCGTCCCTTCTTTCTTCCCTTCCTCTTCTCTTTTCCTGCCCCTCTCTCTCACAATCTCTCTATGTGTGTGTATGTGCGTTGTTGTTTTAAAGTGATTTTGTTATCGGAGTCCCCATTTATTCAAAATAGCTTCTACTTTTAATCGTTCATAATATAAAAAAGTAAGATATTGAAATAAAAAAAAATGCATTTTATAGGAGATGAACAATATATTCATGACTCCTGATCGAAATTTCAAGATAACGTTAATCTTATTTATAAAAAAAAATATCAAAATTTCAAAAAATAAAGCTATTTTTTAAGTATTAAACCTCAATTATCTTGGAAATCTGACGTGCTAGAATTCTTTCTCTTGCGGCATTGTTCTCAGCATCCAATAATCTATAAGAGACACTTAGCTAGGTCTTCCCATTACAACTTGCCCGAACCCGCGGCGCGTGGCCTCAGACGAGTGAATAGTAAGAAGAACGCGTTGCAATCGACTCGAATTGATACATCCGTTGGAAAATCCGGGCTCTAATGATAAATTTCATTAAAACGGTATAAAACGGTATAAAATACGTTATTATAGAAATTTTATCAATGGTTTAACGAACGGTATTCAACGATTAAAATTGCTTTAATCAAATAATGATATAAGAAACAATAAGAAACGATAACATTTCTTTCGGAACAGAAAAAGTGGAACGATAAATACGATAAGATAAAATAAAAATTTTGGCAGATTTTATCAGTTCCTATCGTTTTTTATCGATTTTTTTTAACATTTACTACATTGTAATTGATAATATAGCTGCGTTCAGCAAACAAAGCAGCTCGCTTTATATACATATCCACATATATTATTAAGATAAGATAAATAATTTACTACATTTTTTTTCATAACAATACCTGTGCATTAAATTTAATTGCA
>NW_012036251.1:0-360 GCF_000956235.1 Wasmannia auropunctata | reverse complement strand
CCAGCCCGCTCAGAGATGTGTATAAGAGACACGTGTGCTCTTCCGATCTATCCTCCGGAACCGAATATTTTCAAAGTCTCTCGCGGGGTTATGCTTTCGCCACAGTTACCTCCGGACCCGAATATTTTCAAAGTCCCTCGCGGCGGGTTGCTTTCGCCGCAGTAACCTCCGGACCCGAATATTTTCAAAGTCCTTCGCGGTGTGTTGTTTTCGCCGCAGTTACTTCCGGACCCAAATATTTTCAAAGTCCCTCGCGGCGTGTTGCTTTCGCGACAGTTACCTCCGGACCCGAATATTTTCAAAGTCTCTCGCGGCGTTATGCTTTCGCCAGTTACCTCCGGACCCGAATATTTTCAAAGA
>NW_012036250.1:0-935 GCF_000956235.1 Wasmannia auropunctata | reverse complement strand
GGTGAAAAAAAATCGCGCAATGCTGGTCGAGTGCTCAAATTAAAGCTAAAAATTCACGCTTTCGAACGCTGTAAACATCATTTGCGTGCGATTTTTAATTCACGCCATGGAACTTCGCAAATTTAGTAAAAAATTTTTAGATTTGACGCATCTCCATTTGCATCCGTGCAGCTTTGTAAAGAATTAGTAAGTCATTTAATGAATTATAGATTTCGAAAGTAAAGACTTTAAGCTTTAAAATGCTTTTATGATCATTCTGATACGATCATTTTTTATGAAGTTACACTCTCTTGAAGTTTGCCTATTTTTAGTGATCAGAATGGGTGATGCTTTAATTTTGCTGTCGAGTGTATATAGTATATAATAACTTAAATAGTTTAATAAGAATTAACGTTCGCAGCGATGTCCTAGGCAATCTACCTGCATGTCGCAGAAGAAACCTTGAAGAGCATTCACGATGTAGAACCAATGGGAACGATCGAGGTGTTGCTAAAAGGACAGAATGAAAATTTTCCCGTCAATTTCGGACAACGAATTCATATTGCGTCAGAGATATACACGGCCCTATCGTTCATCTATAGTGCACAACTTTTGTGCACTATATATTTTATTTAATTCATGTTATTAAATTATGGAAAATTTATAATGTGCAGTACGGTCGCAAGGATATCATTTGACTTGGAATTGTAAAGCAATGTATACTGTATCTAAGTATTACGATTGCACGAAGCGTACTATGATAAATTTGTCACATGATTGACATACATTCTGTGGTGAAAATAAAGATTAAAACGTAAGTCGAATGTAAGGGGAAAACGACAGAAGCGTAAACAAAACTTTTATGAAGCAAAAAGTAAAACATATACCTATAAACACAGCATATTTTACACATTTAATTGTTTCAATTTTCGCTTCAGATCGGAAGAGCACACGTC
>NW_012036249.1:0-368 GCF_000956235.1 Wasmannia auropunctata | reverse complement strand
CCGCGTCTCGTCGGTAATCTTCGGGGGGGTTTGTAAAAAAGGAGTTGCTCGGTGGGGTTAGTTTCGGAAGTGTCTCGCTGGGTGGCGCGAAAGATTGGGCGCACCGCGCCCGGTTCCTGCTGGGGTTCTGATGCAGGAACGATGCGTTTTCTAAGGGGGTGCATCGTTACAGTTATTCAATGTTGAAGCATAAGGATCATTTTTACTTCAATGTTGAGTAACTCGGTGAAAAAAAATCGCACAATGCTGGTCGAGTGCTCAAATTAAAGCTAAAAATTCACGCTTTCGAACGCTGTAAACCTCATTTACGTGCGATTTTTAATTCACGCCATGGAACTTCGCAAACTTAATAAAAAATTTTTAGATTT
>NW_012036248.1:0-371 GCF_000956235.1 Wasmannia auropunctata | reverse complement strand
ATATACGCCAAATACATAAAAAATGTCATTTACGTTTTTCTAAAACTAAGAACAATTTTTTTTATAATTTAAATGTACAATTATTTAAAAATTGATTGATCAAAAATAGTCGTTAAATCAATAAAATTATGGCCAAAATATTAAACTAACCTCATTATTTAAGAAAAGACCTCAAAAAAGCTTATTTGTGAAAAACATTCAAAAATTTAAAAAATGGAAAAGTGATAAACTACTGGATTATAATGAAGAAAAAACTTGGCGTGCCCGCATTTTATATACATCTTATCAAATAAATATTAATGCAATCCGGGCACGCCAAGTTTTTCCTTCATTATAATCCAGTAGTTTATCACTTTTCTATTTTTTAAATT
>NW_012036247.1:0-464 GCF_000956235.1 Wasmannia auropunctata | reverse complement strand
TATTAAGGATTTATAAAATTACAATAGATATAAATATTACAATGGATTGTAAAATATATAGATGCAAACACTATATTGATATCTTTATTTTCTTACTTGCTTATAAATATAAAAATACGATATATTCCGTATACACATATATAATATATATACGATATAATATATATACGATATTTTGTTAAAATACGATTTAAATATATTATATTTATTAAAAAACATACTATCATTGGTCAACATTTACTAAGAAAATCATTTAATCTTTATTCAAAATTCTTTTCACCGGATTTCCCCATTTTTTATAAAAAAAATACCATAAAAAATCTTTTTAAAAAAAGAAAAAATATACGTCAATACATAAAAAATGTCATTTACGTTCTTTCTAAAACTAAGAACAATTTTTTTTTATAATTCAAATGTACAATTATTTAAAAATTGATTGATCAAAAATAGTCGTCAAATCAATA
>NW_012036246.1:0-424 GCF_000956235.1 Wasmannia auropunctata | reverse complement strand
TAAGGAGAACAGAAAATGTCAAAATAATATCAATTTGACGTCAAATTGACCGAATTTACGTCACTTTTTACATCATGATTAAAATCTCGATTTCAAATGACTAAAGAATGACTTTATATTGACTTTTTTTATAGTGTCGATCTTTTTGATTTTTAGAAAAATGTGAACGTTTCTTAATTGTATATATGGCAAGTATTTATTTTTAATTTCTCCTTAATAAATCCTTTATTTCAAATGCCATTTCGCAACTTATACAAAAATTAAGTGATCTTAGTAAAAATTGTAATTTTCACATTTGTTTATATTTTATATGCAAACGTTATATTTCTGAACAAAATATATCTTAACTAACACATATTCCATCTTTTTGACATCTGTTAAGAAGATATATACCATTGGTATACTCTTATTAGAGATCGGAAGA
>NW_012036245.1:0-481 GCF_000956235.1 Wasmannia auropunctata | reverse complement strand
TACTATGATCAGATGAAAACATTACAAGTCAACGCAAAAGTTAGAAGTTGGCCACAGCGCAGGGCCGAAATTGAAAAGGTAGTAACTGCCCGCAAAATTTTAAACCAAAATAACTCTTATAATTCGTAAAATAATTTCGTTATATTATACATCGTTGTATTCGTTAAAAAGAATGCTACAATTTTTACCATATTAAAATTGTCACCTTATCGTACAAAAATTAATCATGTCTTTTCGCTCTCTATCAATAAATAATATTTCTAACCCAAGGAGAACAGAAAATGTCAAAATAATATCAATTTGACGTCAAATTGACCGAATTTACGTCACTTTTTACATCATGATTAAAATCTCGATTTCAAATGACTAAAGAATGACTTTATATTGACTTTTTTTATAGTGTCGATCTTTTTGATTTTTTAGAAAAATGTGAACGTTTCTTAATTGTATATATGGCAAGTATTTATTTTTAATTTCTCCT
>NW_012036244.1:0-433 GCF_000956235.1 Wasmannia auropunctata | reverse complement strand
GCCATTTACTGATATCAACTTTTATATTTAACTTGACGCCATTTACTGATATCAAATCTTTTATACAAGTAATAGTAATTGAATAATAAGACATTGTACATAATTTTTATTTAACTTGACGCCATTTACTGATATCAAGTCATTTATACAGGTAATATACAGAGTGTCTCAGAATAGGTGTATGACCGCTCATGGGTAGATAGAATGGACTAAACTGAATCGAAAAGTCCTCTACCATTTTGCAAAATTTGCAATATTTAACGAGATATTAATTTTTGAATATCGCCGAATGAGCGAGTATCCGTTCGGCCCACCGCCAATACTAGCGCACCACCGTCCATGAGCCGCTCGAACGCACAGCCATTTTTGCTATAAACAATACGCCAAGTATATAAAAAAGTATGGTATGTTACATCCTTCTTAAACCAAAATA
>NW_012036243.1:0-367 GCF_000956235.1 Wasmannia auropunctata | reverse complement strand
GAGTTCAGACGTGTGCTCTTCCGATCTACTAAAAATAATAGACATCGAAAAGATTAGACAGACCCCTACGCAAGGTAGAATGTATATTAAATTGAATATCTATTAAATCTTCGCCTTACTACAAAAATAGAAGCATTAAAGCACGTATTTTTGTTTTTTACAATAGATATTATTTATGTAATAGCGGGGGAAGGGCTCCGCCCCTCCCCCCTGCACCCCCCCTCCCCGCCTGCGCCCATACTACCCACTGGGGGGGCTTCGCCCCTCCCCAACCCCCCCATTGGTATTATTTTTTTTGTTACTTTTTTTGTTAATAACTTTTTAACGAATAACGAGCGACGGCTAAAAACCTCTTGATAGTCACTCA
>NW_012036242.1:0-361 GCF_000956235.1 Wasmannia auropunctata | reverse complement strand
ATAATAAGATACGTTAAAATGCAATTATACAATAGATATATTGCTATTTATATTTATACTTATATATTTATATTATATTATAAATTAAGGTTAAACTTCAATATGTTGCTGCAAAATTTCTTTTCATGCGCAACAAATGCGGTGGAAACGATTCTGAAAAATTTGAGTCACGTGACATTTTGCTGCTGCTGCGTGTTGCATATGAAAATGCACCTTAAGGGCTCCTGCATACTAGACGCGTCACGCGTCGCGTTATCCGAATTGACCAATCAAAACATTCCATTTTATTGCGTAATTTAGCTGCGTTCCGCAAAGCGCATCATGCGCATGATATATCATGGTGTCCTTGTTATTCATCAAA
>NW_012036241.1:0-378 GCF_000956235.1 Wasmannia auropunctata | reverse complement strand
TTTTTAGAATAATTATATTTTAAACATTTTTTGAAAATTTTTGAAAAATTCTATTAACGTTAAAGAATAGAAGTAATTTTACTGTAAAACTTTTGTATAAAACATTTTTTGATATCTTGAATAGTTTTCGAGATATAACGAAAAAAAGAAAAATTAATTTATATACAGGGTGTCCCATAATAACCGCACCAGACCTCGTGGGCAGATAGAGCAGAAGAAACTGAACAGAAAAGTCCTGTACTATTTTGCAAAATTCGCAATCGTTAACGAGATATTAATTTTTGAAGATCGGCGAATAAATGCGTATCCGTCCGCCTACCGCTGAATGCAAGCGCGCGGCGAGATACGACCGCCCCACCGCTGGTAGTTGCTAGCCGA
>NW_012036240.1:0-422 GCF_000956235.1 Wasmannia auropunctata | reverse complement strand
TGAAAGTCACCTCAATTTTTTTAAATGGCATTCCCTATTTTTTATTACATATTCTTGTAGCTGACCTCAAGAGCTTTCCAAAACACTATAATCAAATGTTTCTTCATTAAATACTTTTCGAGTTATAAAGCTCCAAAGTTGCAATTTAAAAAAATTCAAAATGTATCTCGTAAAGTATTCACTTTCCGTCATATCTTACACAATTCAACTAGTTAAGGCAAGAATTGGACATGATCCAACCGGTCAAGGCAAGATCTGGACATGATCCAAACGGTCAAGGCAAGATCTGGACATGATTCAACCAGTGAAGGTAAGATCCGAGTATGATCCAGCTAGTAAAGGCAAGATCTGGACATGATCCAACNGTCAAGGCAAGATCTGGACATGATCCAACCAGTGAAGGTAGATCTGGACATGATCCA
>NW_012036239.1:0-422 GCF_000956235.1 Wasmannia auropunctata | reverse complement strand
TTTTTTAAACATTTAATTGCTCCTTGTATTTATTTACAATTCTTGTGCTGATTGTTAATATTAACAATTTTTTTTACTGATTTAACAAAACACTGAAGTAAAATTTTTGAAAAATTAAAATCTTTTTCAAACGAAGGGAAGAATAAGACAAGGTTTTACTATTTATTTGCAAAAGTTCTTCAAGCTTTGTCTCTTAATGTTTTTAACAAACTATAAGATTATAATTTTGTTTGTTTTACTGTTTCCTAAACGAAAAATAAATCGCAGCATCACGTAGTCATGTGTATCATTAAAATTTTTAATCGTATGTCACTATAAGGAACAAAGTAGACGTGAAACAATCCAACGATTTAATGTTCTTACTCTTTTCTTTCATTTGATGAATGACAGTATTTCTGAATATGACATGGTTCCAGTTGTCA